>NW_012106553.1:236200-267220 GCF_000951045.1 Mandrillus leucophaeus
TTTTTTTGAGACAGAGTTTCGCTTTTGTCACCCAGGCTGGAGTGCAATGGTGCGATCCTGGCTCACTGCAACCTCTGCCTCCCAGGTTGAAGTAATTCTCCTATCTCAGCCTCCTGAGTAGTTGGGATTACAGGCATATGCCACCACACCCAGCTAATTTTTGTGTTTTTAGGAGAGACAGGGTTTCACCATGTTGACCAGGATGGTCTCAGTCTCTTGACCTCGTGATCTGTCTGCCTCAGCCTCCTGAGGTGCTGGGATTATAGGCATGAGCCACCGTGCTCAGCCTGTTTGGTTCTATTAATGATATCTATCTCTTTGGTAAATGTCTCGTTTATATCCTGAATTATCTTTCTGACTTCTATTGCTTTTTGGTATTCTCCTACGTCTCACTGTATTTCTTAGTATCAATATTTTGAATTTATTTTATGACTTTAATAATTTTTACTGGGATTTATTGCTGGAGAATTATTGTGTTCCTTTGATGGTGTCATATTTTCCTGCTTTTTCATGCTTCCTGTGTCTTTATATTGGTATATGCACATCTGGTAGAATAATCATTTCTTATAAGTTTTTTGAATTTGCTTTCATAGAGGAGGACATTTTCCTAAAAATGTTATCTATGAAATTAGATGAGTAGGAAATTTTGGCTTCTATTCTCAGTAGGTACTGTCCTGTAGCCTCTGTATAATATCTTCAGTTGTAAACAGCATCAGCAGTGTCTATTATTTCCTTCATGGCTTAGGGTGTGGTTGTTAGTGGAGGCTGTAGTAAACTTTTGCTGGGGTTTGGACACCAGGTAGGCCAGCCTCTGGACACCTGCAGTAGCAGTAGCGGGCTGAGTGTGCCTGTCCTTGGACCCTAGGGCAGCGTACACTGGTACCATTGCTAGTGAATCCAGGCAAGCCAATTTGGGGGCCCTCAGGTGGCTTGCTCAGGCGGTTCAAATGGCAGTGGTAAGTAGATGGGTAGGCAGGTTCTTGAGCCCCTGGGGGGCTGGCATGTCATGGGTGATCGCATTTGCAGTGGCGAGGCAACCCTCTGGGACCCAAATCTTCCACACTGGTATTGACAGTGGCTGTGCCAGCCTGAGTGGGCCAGCCCCCAGGCCTGCAGGTGATGTGTGTAAGTTGGTGGCAGTTATGGTGGTAGCAGCAGTGTTTGGGTGGGCATGACCAGAAGGAATGCTCAGGTGCCAATGGTGGTATACTGAAGTGAGCAATCTTCAGGCCCCTGGATGGTGTTCCTGGGGACTGAGGGGTAGGGCCGAGCTGGGCGAACCTGTCCTTAGGCCCCCTGGTGGTGTGTGCGGGCACTGGTTGTGGTTAGCAGAAGCAAGGTGATCCCCTGGGAGGCCAGTACAACGTTAAGGTAAGGGCCACAGCAGCTACACCATGGCCCTCCTACTGGGAAGGAAAGAGCTGCTTTGAGAGTGTGTACTTTGCTTGCATCTCAGCCCCACCACAGTGACAGCAGCTGTGGGCAGTGAAATTTATCCTGAGGTACATGAAAATGTGTGGCTGCTACTCTGTTGTGGGATAAAAGGGTCACTGCCTGTGGCTCTTGCCTCAGTCTTGGTGGCGGCCAATCCAGCCAGGGAATGTCAATGGTGCTTCAAGGATGTGGAGATGCATGGGCTGTTGGGCATCAGGGTAGGATGCAGTCTGGTGGGGGCTGGGTCTTTGAAATGGTGCCATGCTGCAGCTGCTGAGGACTCAGAGGTTTGTGGGATTCAGCATGAGCTCTCTCTCTCTCACAAGCAATACTGTTGAGTGGTCTTCAGCTCCTTATATTAGTCTCAGGGTCCATGATGGTCAAAGGGTTCTTCTTTGGCTAGCACTATAGGAGCCTGTGGTGGGAATGTGGACTGTGAGGGGTCTCCCACTTACTCTTGCCCAACATTAGGGAGCCTCTCCAGGCTCCCAGCGAGCCCTCACTTCCCTTTCCTTTCTTTTTTTGGTGCTTCCTGTGACTTTTCTGTTGAATTCCAGTTTTCTCCCTTAGATGATCTATTCAAAATGTGACCATCTACTTGCCATTTTAGCTCCTCTCCATGGAGCAGGTACATATGATGAATCCAGTCAACCACTTCGAAGACTCCTTTCTAAAACTTTAAAGGCTATACAATTTTACCTGGACTTCCCATTTTAGTTATTTTAAACAATGCTGCAATGAAGCCTTCGTTTCTCTCTCTCTCTCTCTCTCTCTCTCTCTCTGTGTGTGTGTGTGTGTGTGTGTGTATGTAGGTCCTTATTTACATTTGAATAGTTTTGTGGAATAAATACCTAAAACTGGAACTTAGAGGTCAAAGGGAAAGTGTCTTTAAAATTAAATAAATTAGAATGGACAAATTGCCTTCCAATATATGATTTCACTTTATACTCTCATAAGAAATGAAAAGGTTGCCTGTTTCTCAACAATCTCACCAGCATTGGTTATTATCATTAAAATTTTTGCTGATCAGAAAGATATAATAATTAACCTCATTATTTCAATTCCCCAATTTTTTATTAGTGGAGAGTTTGAACACTTCGAATCTGTTAAACATTTGTACATTAATCATTTGTGAATTGCCTATATCTTTTTCCAATTGGGGAAATTTATCTCTCTTATTAAATTTTGAATACTTAGTTTATTGGGTTTATTAAGCTTTTGTCATGAATTACAATTTTTAAAGTTTATGTCTTTTTAATATGAACTTTAGCCAAGTTTTTAGTCTTATCTTTTAATACTTATGAGCTTCACATTATGTTTTTATAGTCAATTATTTTTATACCCAAACCTGATTATTTTTCCTTTCCCTGTTTTGATCAATTTGATTCATATTTTCAGGCCTAAATAGAAAATTGCTTTCTCTGCAATGTGTTGCCAATTTCAGGCACACTAAATCATTCCTTTTTCTATGCCTTATAAAAACACATAAACACATATATCTAACTACTTTTCACAGATAATTTTATACACATTTGCCTTTTCTGCTGTGTTATCGTCTTCTCAAGGATAGAGATCATGATCTGTGTCACAAAGATCATAGGTGTAAAATTATTATGACTAGACCTACTGTATGTGCTTGATATATCTATGAATCTTGGATTATATCAGATGTAGGGCATTATGCTAAGAGCTGTTGCCTAAGCCTTTCCAGACACAAATAGGCTACATAGATATTGGTCTTTTGATACTTAGAGCTGAAGCTTCCTCACATATATCTGGGATGATTCAACAAGTATTTATGAAAAGGAATAGTTTTAAATAATTACCACCAACTCCCTAGGGAAAAATCTGATACAGGTTAAAAGGGTTTCCTTCAAAGTTTACAAAGAATTTAAAAAAAAATTGCAAAAGTAAGAGTTATGTAGTTAGCATCAATCATTCTGGGAGAACTTTTAAGTGTTACTATTATTATCTACCTCGTGAAGACACGACAGGCATGCTTACACAGTCTATGAATAATACAAACATGGGATATAAAGTAACATATTCTTTTTTTCTTTTCTTTTTTTTTTTTTTGAGATGGAATTTTGCTCTTGTTGCCCAGTCTGGAGTACAATGGCACAATTTTGGCTCACTGCAAACTCTACCTCCCAGGCTCAAGTGAGTCTTCTGCCTCAGCCTCCTGAGTATCTGGGACTACAGGCACCCACCAACACATTCGGCTAATTTTTGTATTTTTAGTAGAGATGGGGTTTCACCATGTTGGCCAGGCTGATCTCGACCTCCTGACCTCAGGTGATCCACCTGCCTTGGCCTCCCAAAGTGCTGAGATTACAGGCCTGAGCCTATGCACCTGGCGTAAACTAACATACTGGACAACAGAATCAAGAACCTGGAAGTTCCTTGACAACAGACTGAAATGTCAAATTGTTTGGAGAGACTCCACTCACCTTTATTTACTAACCCAATGGAGTTCATTTTTCAGTGATATTAAAATAATTCAAATTAAAAAGGCACATTCTCTGCCATTCAGATATCCTTTGCTAACAATCAGAACAAAACATGGTGATTCCATTTCATGACTAGTTATCAATGTTTAGGTTGTATCAAAAAATCAGTAAAAGTGGGTTAAATTTCTCAATTTCAAGATTTCTATCTCTAAGAATCTGACATATTTTTTCATGTCCATAAGTTCCTATTTCTTGTATAGTGAGAGAATGCTTGGCTAAGATCCTCACTTAATGAATATTGTATTTAAGAGGAAAGTAGTTTATTTGCAGACTTTAGGAATTATTTAGCTATTAACCTATACATGGAAAAGAGTAAAGAAAATACGCTACCAAGTAACAGGAACAAAAGAGCCTCACACCAGTTGTTGTAGCAGTTCAGAAAGACTAAAAATCTGAAAGGATCCTACTCCCTACTTTCTAAACCAGAACACTAGCCATTAACATCCTGGGTAAGTTTACCATTTTTCCATTCTTGTTATCCAACTCCATTTTTGTGGCCTTGACACATGGACATATATGAGGATATAAAAATGTTGGAATACTCATAGGGTTTTTTTTTTTTTTTTTTTGCACTGACACAGCAGCCACAGATAGGCAAGTTTATTCAGTTAAATTCTTTCTCACTCTACCTTTACGTTCCTTTCAACACAGATGCCTCCAAGTGCCCTATTTCGTTTACCTCACTGGCAAAACCTCGTTTGTTTTCATTTTGTCTTTTAGCTCTTTCTGAATCTCCTCCTATGGGGACCCACTATGTGCCTTCAAGCACTGGGTGTGACAAGCACAGCCCTGTCCTCCTTTAGGACAAATAAACAACTACAACACTGTGTAAGAAGTAATTATTAGGCATTACGGGGCAAAGAAGCATTATCCAGACAGGAGAAAAAACGTGAATGGTATCCTCCAGGAGAACATTTCCAAGAATACAATCAAATACTTATCAAATGTGTAAGGAAGTAAGAAACAATATGGCACATTAAGAAACTACATGCTAGAAATGAGTGTGGTGGCTCACACCTGTAATCCCAGCACTTTAGGAGGCCGAGTCGGGTGGATCACCTGAGGTCAGGAGTTCGAGACAAGCCTGGCCAACATGGTGAAACCCCGTCTCTACTAAAAATACAAAAATTAGCTGGGTGTGGTGGCACACGCCTGTAATCCCAGCTACTCAGGAGGCTGAGACAGGAGAATCGCTTGAAGCCAGGAGGCGGAGGTTACAGTGAGCCTAGATTATACCACTGCAATCCGGCCTGGGAGACAGAGGGAGACTCTGTTCATAAAAAAACAAAATTCAAAAAACAAGCAAAAAACTACATGCTTCAGTGTGTAAGAGAAAATTCTTCATTTTTTAACTTCTTTAACTTTTTGCCAACTTTCATGAGTCCAAGACTCAGAACAGAAAATCCCTGGAGAGGATAACAGGTTTTCCTAAGCGGATCCTATCCATCAACTTAAGAGATGATATTTTATGAGAATTGGGAATGTCCTAATTTTTAACTGTCAAATCAGAGTTTACACATATTTATGTTGAATTATGACATATTCCAAGGCCTTGAATGACCTGCCCCTTGGAATTATTTGATAGTTTCATTTCACTGGCTCAAGGATTGAGAACTATATCTGTATTGGAATGAAAGGGGCCAATGAAAAATGCATTTTTCCCTAATCAAATTAGTGACAAAGCATCTATGTATTTGCTGAGTTATAACTTTCATTTTTTGTTTCCTCTTGCCTTTCTCCACTTGACTTCCTCCCAATATTAAGCAGTATATTCTATATCCAAATGTACACAGCAAAAATTCCAAGAAAACATATCAAACAAGGTAAGCCATTTTAAAATAATTCCCCTTAATCTTGTCAACAGATACTCTATGATATCCCACTGTCTAACTTACCCCCACTATTTTTCTAGAAATTTTTGGTAGAAAAGATAGCAGGACTTGTGCAGTAAATAAGTGATTTAAAAAAAAAGAAAGAAAATCTACCAACATTATGAAAATGCACAAACACAGGAAATCTAAACATCTCAGAAAGGTGTATTAATACGATTAACCCATTAAACTCCTTAGCTTACCTGGGAAGTATGTAACATCTATGATCTCACCACTTTATAAATGAGGAACTGGGGCCTGAGATCATGAGTGACTCAGTGGTATAGCCAAGAAAAGCCTGTTTCATGTATTAGTTTTTTCTTCCCTCTTATTCTATCACCAGGTACTTAAACCTGCATATGCACATAGAATTCATGTGCATAAATTCCTCCTGCATTAAAGAAGGATAGAGAAGCGGTTTGTTATGGTAGGAAGTGCTCTGGATAGGATTCAGATCTAAAATCTGATTCTTTGCCAGCCACAGTGGCTCATGCCTGTAATCCCAGGACTTTGGGAGGCTGAGGTGGGCAGATCACAGGAAGACAGGAGTTCAAGAACAGCTTGACCAATAAGGCAAAACCCTGTCTCTACTAAAAATACAAAAATTAGCCAGGTGTGGTGTTGCATGTCTGTAATCCCAGCTACTTGGGAGACTGAGGCAGGAAAATCACTTGAACAGGGAAGCAGAGGTTCCAATGAGCCGAGATCATGCCACTGCACTCCACACTCCAGCCTGGGTGACAGAGTGAGACTCTGTCAAATATATATATATATATATATTTGAAATTTATTTATATATATATATATATTATTTTGCTGTCCCTACCAGCTAGAAAGCCTTGAGCTGGTACCATCTTTTCTAAATTGGGGTTGACATGGGGAATGATCAAGATAAAAGATGTAAATAATCTCCCTCCCCATACGAATGGAAACACATATATTATAGATATTTGAGGCAGACCCAGAATCCATAATCCACACCAAATCTTCTCTCAGCTAACAATGTTGACTCTCTTCCCAAAGGCCTTGGTCATTCAGAGCCACTAGCCTTTTTACACACTATTGAAAAGACAGGTTTAACAGAGCTATAAATAGCATAGGCCCAAAGACTGAAGAGAAAGCCCATGCCACTCACCCACATGGGGTCACTGAGGTCCGAGTCCTGCATGCGGATACAGTCCATGCTAATCTCAATCTTATTTGTCGCACCATCTTCTGATGGTTCATCCACAAAGTTCAAGTCAATGGGCTGAACTGAACATATAGGCCTAACACATAGGAAAGAAAAAAAGTGAGTTAGGCATGGAAAGGGACTAAAACATACTCATGCTGTTGTTAACAACAAGTACTTTCTAATTCAAAGTCAGCAAGGCTCATTGGTTTCTTGAAGTTAGAAGCCCTAGGTTTGAGTCCTGGCTCGATCACTTATCAAATGTGTAATTTCAAGCAGTTCAAATCCAACCCTCATTTGTTAAATGGGGATCATGACCTCTGCCCTCCTCAGATAATTACTGGGTATGATGCAGGAAATAATGGCTGCATCTGTGATAGAGTATTTTATACTCTATTCCTAAGGGTCTCCAGTGTGCTGAAATTCTCTTTTTACCTTTTCTTAATTTATTCACTTATATAAACCTGCTTTGAATAAAGAAATAATAATACTTTTCACAGCAAGGTATAAACAACACAATTTAGTATTTTATCTTCTCAGTGAATACCTGCATTATAAAAGTAGATAAGTCTTCAAGCCAAAGGAATGGATTCTGAGTATCAGAGAAACATTGGGGAAGTGAATTTGGTGCAGGAGGGCTTAGGCCCTCCAAAATTACATCACCTTGGATTAGTAAGGATCTTTTGGAGTTAGAAATGGAAAAAAATCGCCACTGAATTTTGAACAAAGCGATGGCATTGGAGTCATTAACTTTTCCTAAATAACTTCTACTGATTCTAGAAAAAACATACCCTACTAAGCAATATTTTGACCACCCACATACCTATTTAGTTCAAGCATAACATTTCTTGCTTGTTTTATACTTACTGTTCTAGAAAATCCCAGATATGCTGGAAAACCTCTGGACTGAGGAATTCATTTGTCTGTGTGCTCTGGGACATGGTGGATCGGTAATAACTTTCTTTCCAAGAGAAATGAGCTGGGGTTTCTACGAAACTTAAAAGGACAAAAATGAAACTAGTATTATACTTTCTGTATTTATGACACTGAATATTTAAATTAAAGCATACTCTATCATGAAAACATCAAGGGAATCTATAAAATCATGCAGGTATATATGTAGCACATGTTACAAGTTACACAATTGGCATTTCTTCAGGCAGTGTAATGAATCCAATTTTGCCAGAAAATCAGGCAGACCTCCAATGCTAGACAATCTCATCTTCTATCAAAGCTCTCCTTTCCTAACTAATAGTATTATTATGCTCTATACCTCCACTATCCAACATCTGTGTTCTGTAGATTCTGAAAAGAGAATAAACATTTCCTCATTAAATCTGACAGCAAGTCTGACCTATCATTAAACCCATTTTGTAAGAGTCTCAAATGATTATCTGCCCATCCTGCCACCAGCAGGTAAGAAACAGAACCCGGAAACAGAAATGAGCTCAGAAAATTTAAATTTTTTCCTCAGTTTAATCGTCCCTCCCATAACCACTATCTTAGAATCACACTCAGGGACAATAAACTCAAACCTGCGGACCTAATATTTTTAAATTTTTTATCGCCAGTTACTTACCTTGATGTGTGGGTGGTTCTTAATTAAAGTGTAGAATTGTATGTTCGACTTAATAATAAGCAAACATCTGAACACTTTGCAAATGAATCCTATTTCTGTTTGCTTCATTTTGCTGCTGAGCCCTGAAGTTTGCTGTACTTATTTTTTTAAACATTTATTCCTATATATTTGGAGGAAAACATCAGCTTTCTCAGATGATGCATTCTCCAAATCTAAATATCATGTGGGCAGATCATCTTAATATGTGATTTGTGATAATCAGTAGACTAATTTTATCCCAGGATAAAATTGGTTAAGTTCTTAATTGTTACTGTTCCTGTTATAAAGAATTTTAAAAAATACTGTATTAGGATAGTCAATCACCTTCTTCAAATTTCAAATGTGTGTTCTGGTCTAGTAATACAGTAGAAGTTAATAGTATTAGATTTATTAATGCTGATTTCTAAGCTACCTGCGATAGCACATTCATTTGCTCAAGTTAAACATACATAGAGGATTTATTTGCCAGGAAGCATAATGGAAACTGGAAATAAAAGGTGTATAATAGTGTCTCATCTTCTAAGAATTGATGGTATAGAAGGAAAGACAGGAAAACAAACCTACAGTTAATGTGTTAGCAGTGTAGACAGCACTACAAAAACATAAAGATGAACAATGTGAAGGAAAGAGTCTTAACTGATAAAAATTAGGCAGGTCAGGTAAGAGCTAATGGTACAGAGTGGGCACTCTGTGACAACAGCATAAACAAAATACTATAATGGAAAATAGCTTGATATGTGTGAGAAAATCACAAGCAACTCTGTTAATATGGTGAAAAATTTTGGGCAGAGAATGCTGGGAGATTAAGCCAGAGAGATAAGAAGAAACTTATATACTATGTTTTTAAAAAGGCTATGTCAGTACTTGTGGTGAGTGTGTGTGTGTATTTACGTATTTCAAAATATATTAAATGATATATATTTATATATTTAAATGATATATATATCATTAAAAATATTTATATATAAATGATATGTACATTTTAAATATCTCAAAACATTTTAAATAAATTTTAAATTGAGGAAATTATAGATTTACATGCAATTGTAATGAATAATACAGAGAGATCACATGTACACTTTACTCAGTTCCCTCAATAGCAACATCTTGTAAAACTACCATATAATATAAAAACTGCGATAGTGACATTGATAAAATCCAGTGATCTGACTCATAAATCCTCAGTTCTACTTGTACTTATTTGAACGTGAGTATATATATGTGTGTGTGTGTGTGTGCGTGTATTTCATTTAATACAATTTTATCACATGTGTGGAGTAGAGTATCTATCACCACAGTCAGTATTAAAGGATTTGATTCATGAGACAGACACAGTCAGACTATGTTTTGTATTGGTAAATCTGGAAGTTGTGTGATGGAAGAATTTACAGCATGTCACTTTATGGGAAAAGTGACTATTTAGAATGTTCCTGCATCAGTTCAAGTAAGACAACGAAAGGGCAAAGTCAATGGGAATGGAGAAGATAGGGACAAAGTCAGTTATTAGTAAAAAGGCTAAATCATCTATTGGTTGTGTTACTAGTGAAGGAGAATGAAGAGTCAAAGATGACTTTACGTTTCCAGCTTGATTGAACCGTGTGGTTGATGATTCTACTAACTACATCAGTAAGTATAGTTGAAAGATCTGGCTTAAAGAAAGGGAGATGATAAATTGCATTTTAGCATGTTGAGTTCTAAGTACCTAGAACTCAAACCTAGTTTTATCCACACATGTGATAAAATTGTATTAAATGAAATACACACACACATATATATATACTCACATTCAAATAAGTACAAGTAGAACTGAGGATTTATGAGTCACATCACTGGATTTTATCAATGTCACTATGGCAGTTTTTATATTATATGGTAGTTTTACAAGATGTTGCTATTGAGGGAACTGGGTAAAGGGTACATGGGATCTCTCTGTATTATTCATTACAACTGCATGTAAATCTACAATTTCCTCAATGTAAAAAGTGAAAGCAACTTAAATAAGCCTTACACTCTAGGAAGAAAAACAGACCACAAGTTTAGAAACAGAAATCTTCCTCATAGGGTAAAAATGAATCTGAGTGTGGATACAATGACCTATGCAGAATAGGTGCAATGAGAAAAGGTATGCGGGGCTCCACTTAGAAAACCTGAGAACTAACAGACCCTGAGAAATTTATGGTATTTTAGAAGCCAAAGTAAAAACAAAATTAAAAATAATCAACATTACTCAATGGCAATGGGATCTAGGAAGATAAGACCTGAAAAATACCTACTAGATTTGACATAAGGAGGTCGTTGCCAACCTTGACATTAGAACCTTCTGTAGATTAATGATACCCTCAAAATATTTTAGTGTTTTGAGGAGTAAATGGAGGTGTGTGTAAAAAGAAATGTTTTTTGGATACAATTGGATTAGAAGAACCTAAATTATGACTAAAGAGGGAGGACCTAGTGTGGAAAGAGAAAATTTCAAGATACTGGAAAGAAAGGGAATGGCATGGTAAGAAACCCTGCAATAGGCAGGTAGGAAAAGGTCAAGGCATAGGTAGAGAGGATAGTCTTGAACTAAAACCCCTTAACCCCTCACTCTAGGATGAAGTAGATGGCAAAATTAAGCACAGATATAAATATTCTCATAGAAGATAAATAGAAGTCAAGGTTGATGACTTCAATTTTCTTGATGAAGCAGGAGGAAGACAAGGCCATCTGCTGAATATTGAGGGGGTCAGACATTAAGTGACTATTTGGGGAAAAAAGGTGAGGGTTTAGAAATGTGAATCAGGTTAGAAAACATGAATTTGTCATATCCCAGTCTACACAGTTATGTGATTCTCTTCAGCTTATACCACTGGGGAAAGGAACAAAAAATAGATAAAAACAATACTACTGTTGTTTCACTGAACAGGTTACATCAGAGAATTAAGGGAATTGTGAAGACTAGCTTTGGATTCAGATTGGAGAGGGCAGGAAGAGGGTCTAGGGCAAGGAAACCCTGTCTATTCCAAAAATACAAAACTTAGCTGGGCGTTGTGGCAGGTGCCTGTAATCCCAGCTACTCTGGAGGCTGAGGCAGGAGAATCACCTGAACCCAGGAGGCAGAGGTTGCAGTGAGCCGAGATCGTGCCACTGCATGCCAGCCTGGGCGACAAGAGTGAAACTCTGTCTCGAAAAAAAAAAAGGAAGGAAGGAGAGAAAGAGAAAGAGAAGGAGAAAGAGATAGAAAGAGGAAGAGAGAAAGAGAGAGAGAGAACGAGAAAGAGAGAGAACGAGAGAGAACGAGAAAGAGAGAGAACGAGAGAGAACGAGAGAGAGAGACAGAGGGAGAAAGAGAGAAAAAGAAAGAAAGAAAGAAAAGAAAGAAAGAAAAGTATGTCTCTATGAGGTCAAAACAGTTATATAGGGCAGGAATTAACAAAGTTAAATTGGTAGAAATGGAAGAGTGGGATATCAGAATTGATGAGGTCCCTATAATTAGAAGACCATCTGATAATCCAGTATCTTTAAATTAAAAGGTTACATTAATTTTCTTCACTTTTCTTTTGAGATTGTGGCCTACTTGGTTTATTTACTGCCAAATAGCTAGTAGAGAAGAAGTAAAAGTTAATGGATTTAACACTGAAGTGAAATTTATAAATACTCTCATGATGACACTTTTGAATATGCTTGATTCACATTAAAATTTGTCTTCAGATAGAACTGAAGTACAAGAAAATAGGAAAAATAAAAGTAAATGCAATTCATAATGTGAAAAATAGTGAACAAAGGCATGAAAAGTGAACAAAGGCATGAATTATTCAAAAACCAAAATGCAGATAAATTCCCATATGAGTGGCCATATACATGGACCCATAAGGACATCTCCAGCATCCAAAGATCTAAACAGGATGCCTGATAGCTTGAAAGCCAGGTGAGCACTAGAAGGTAAACATTACCATACAAAGTAGGCTCTCAACAATAATGATATTAGTGCGTGAGATTTGAAAAAGTAAGAGTTTTTAAGTTGGCAGAAGTGTAGATTTAGTTTCTAAAGAGACTGATAGATAATGTGACCAACATCTTCAATAATAAAGACCAAGGCAGATTCTAAAAAGAGTGTTATATAGAAGAAAGACATTATCTCTAAAGCAGAAGAGAGAAAAACAGCATTGGTTCCATACTCATCATCTATTATTTCCCTTATTTCCACATAGTAAGTTCTGGTTCCTGTCTGTACTTATTTTGTTATTTGTTTTGTTTCGCTTTTATCCCTAGGTTCTGACTCCTAAAAGTCATTTCCCTGTATTTCTAATGTCACCATAATCAGCTGTGAAAACCTGGACAAGCCTCCAGACTCCTCAAACTTCAGCTTCCTTGCACATGACAGCATGGAGACGAGGATCTCCACCCCACTGCCTTTCCCATGCCTACCCAACCCTCAATGTTCTCTTCCTTACATAGTACTTCCTAGGTCCTAATTTAAGTATAGTTTTTCTCCTTTGAACTTTGTTCTTTTATTTCATCTCATCAATGCTACTTTGTCATACTTTGCTTGTTCAACAATTAATCTACTGCAGAGGATTTTAGGTAATTTGTGAGTGAAACATATCTCTCTCAACTCTGTATTTCTTGTGGTTTTACAGCTCCTTGAGGATCGAGTGGAAGAATTACAAGTTTTGGAATGAGGCTGACCTAGGTTCAATCTGAGTTCTACTAATGACATGCTTTGAGGCCATGGCCAAGTTACTCAGTGTCTTTGAACCTTAGTTTCTTCAACTATGCTTCCCTCAGAGGGTGGCTGAGAAGTTTTCTTTAAATGTGCTACGTAATTTTTATACAGAGCCTGGTAGTCAATGCATTGGTTCTATCACAAAAAGTGCTACATCATTTGCATCCAGGACATACTTGCTGAATTAAACTTATTAGATAGTGTGTTTGAATGGTCTGTTCAAGTTTTTAAAGTGTCACATAAAAATAAAATAATTATATGAAACTTATCCCTCCCTTCCATCTGTGACCTTGGGTCAAAAAAATACCCTCATCACTACTCATTTTCTTCTAGATCACTTTTGTCTTAGACTGGCTACATTAAATGAGGCAACTTTACCCCTCTCGGGGCTTCAAGGGGCTTTATTACAAAAGTCAGGTGTGGGGAGTTGGAATTACAAAAGACAAGAGAGGGGAATTGGAATATCCTAACCAATTTCTTTCTTAAAGGTAATGATTTATCTGAATATAATCCCCTTCACTCATGCTCTCCATCCCACTAAACTTTCTTGCCTTTTTCGTTAGTCAGCTTTTTCTCCTAACTTAAAGGACTATGTAATGATCAGTCTTTTCAAGCAGAATTTTCATTAGGTTACTCCTTTTGTGACAGAGAATTTACAATCATTAACCCTGCATCCTTGACAAAATCTAATCACCTTTGTCGCCCATTCTTTGGAGCAAACCCTCCTTACAAATTGTTTAGCCAGCTGATAAGGTTTGGCTCTGTGTCCCCACCCAAATCTCACCTTGAATTGTAATAATCCCCATGTGTCAAGGGCAGGACCAGGTGGAAGTAATTGGATCATGGGGGTGGTTCCGCATCACCCACTCTGTGCTGTTCTCCTGATAATGTGTGAGTCTCATGAGACCTGATGGTTTTATAAGTATCTGGCATTTCCCTGCTTCCACTCATCTCTCTTCTGCCACCCTGTGAAAGAGGTGCCTTCTGCCATTTTATAAGTTTCCTGAGACCTTCCCCAGCCATGTGTAACTGTGAGTGCATTAAATCTCTTTTCTTTATAAATTACCCAGTCTCAGGTATCTCTTCATAGCAGCATGAAAGCAAACTAATACACCAGCTTATCCTACAGGTTGTTTTCATACTTGAGCCCTTACAAATTGACCTTTTACATAATCCACCATCTTCCCCCAAGTCATATTCTTTACATTTGCCAACAGTGAGCTCACCTAGAAAGGATACAATATTTGTATATCTTGTTTAGGTTCACAGTCTCAATTTGGCATGCTTTAAGTATTCTTGTCCTTAGTTCATTCTATCATAATTTACCCACAAATTTACCCACATTGAAACGGCATTTCCATTTTGTGTAGGTAGGTCTGTTGCCCCAACTAATAAGACACTGGCACTCAAAAATATTATTTTCCTTATTTTTTTTTTTGACAGATCTGTAGAAGGGAAAAACTAGAAAGGGCTTTATTTCTCATAATCTCTACTCCTTTCTTTTTATAAATGAAACTCATAGGGATTTGACTCATATCCCACAGGAAGTCCACGAGTATCTAATTCTGGAACCTAGCCATCCTGGGTCGTTGTGCAAAGCTCTTCAGACATAAAGTGTACAGTTAGCACTTTTGCAAACTGTACTGTCTAACTCCACAAACATAAAACATGTTATCAAACTTCACTGTACTAAATTCCTCAGTTAACATTCTGACCCATTTCAGTCTAGAATCTGGCATTTGGTAGAAGACAAAGATAAGGAATACTTGAGTATCTTGTTTAAAATGCCATTTTAACATTATAGCATGCAAACATAGTAACCTGCATGCTTACAAACAGGGTATTTATTGACAAACTGCCCCCAAATTAGAACTTAGGAGACATTTGAATAAGTGTAATCACCATGACATCAAGTTTGGAATACATTAGGGTTTTACACAACTGTGAAAATTTGATGGAAAATGCATGTAACATCCACGACTGAAATACATGAAAATGGAGCTCAGGAAGGGCTATGGGGAAATTGAAACCTGTAGAGGAGGTTTCCTAGGATTAAACAATGTGACAAATTGAATTTAGACAAAAAAGAAAAGAAAATATGTAAAAAGAAAAAGTAGACCTTCTTGGAAAAAATTATAAGGTCTAATGGTTGGTAGTCACCTAGTCCAAACTCTTAACTTATTAACAGTGACCTTGCAACTTCAGCCAAGATAGATATCTGTACCACATAAGGCTGCCCACTCTTTGTGAGACAGCTCAGAATGCTGAATGAGAGATTTAAAAATTGAGGAAAGGTTTCCTGGCCTAAAACCTTCAGACAGTAGTCCGATGCATGCAGAAAATAATCCAATTGCAGTGGCCTTCAACATTTTCTCAATTATAGACTCTATTATGGGAATCTGATGATAGTTCTGAACAATCTTATACAATAAACAAAAAAAGTAAAAATGAAATATGCGTACTGACATACATATAAGTGATTGGGTTTGATTTTCAAAGATTTTTATAGACCTTAATCCACATTCCTAATCCAAGTCTCATCGCTGAAAGCTTAGTTAAGAATCTGCCCTGTAATCTTTCATCTGGATTAGGTGTCAGCAAACTACTCCTCACAGGCAAAATACATCCCACCTGTTTTTGTAGGTGAAGTCTTTTAAGGACACTGTCATATTTATTTAGGTGTTGCTATATGGCTGCTTTTGAACTATAACAGCAGAGTTGAGGAGTTGCAATAGCAACCATGTGACCCACAAAGTCAAAAATATGTTCTGGCCCTGTGTAGAAAAAGTTTGCCAACCCCTGATGTATATAAAAGACCTTTAAAGATTTTTAAATAAATTGCAGTTTGAGTTAACACTTGTGGAGTTGTAGAAACTTTCTCTTGGACCATTATATGTGGAGTACAAAACAGAAGCGGGAGATCATTGAGCTAATATTTGTCAACCCAGGGAATTATGAGCAATCAGATATGGACCTGGAAATAAGAAGTGACCCTGGACCAGTGAGGCAGGATCCTTGGTTCACACCTGATTATTTTTATTGTAACTGTTCATGTGTTTTTCTTATCATCCTCATCAATATTTTAGTACTTTAAATACGGGATGGTGACCCAATTCAGAAAGCATGATATATCACACAGATATTATTCAATAGCCTGTTGCTACATAATGATTCACACCTGTAATACTTCAGTACAAAACCACTTTCACATATGCTCCACTTGATAGTCATATTATGAATTATGTATTACACTGAACCTTAGGAACTTACTGTTTTGTAGGTTAATGGTGGAATGCTACCAAGTTTATATGGTTCGAAGTCATAGAATGAATATTACTGTCAACATGCTACAGCTGAATAACATTAAAATACTTGTCAAGATCACATATTCCATCAATAGGTGGCAGACCAAGGTCTTGAGCCTCATTCTTTGGACTACTGCTACTCAGTGATAAGGTGACCAGCCCACCCAGAGAGTAAGACTGAGTGACATTTATATGGAGGAAAAAGATACATGTTTATGGATTTTTCTTAAATATAAATTTGCCTAATCTGTACGTGTTTTATTCTAAAGCTTCACTAACAATGATGACAAAATACCACCCCCCCCACCCCGAGATGAACTCTCACTGGAGTGCAATGGCACGATCTCAGCTCACTGCAACCTCCAGCACCTGGGTTCAAGCAATTCTCCTGCCCCAGCCTCCCAAGTAGCTGGGATTACAGGTACACACCACCACACCCGGTTAATTTTTGTATTTTTACAAAATTTAACGGGGTTTCACATTGTTGGTCAGGCTGATCTCAAACTCCTGACCTCATGACCTCATGATCTGCCCACCTTGGCCTCCCAAAGTGCTGGGATTACAGGCGTGAGCCACCACACCCAGCCGGCAAAATAATTTTACATTTGTATTGGCTATATATGTGTTGTGCTGAAGAATCAGTAGTAACAAAGAACCACGGCAGACCGCTGAGAACTCACACACTCACTTTCCAAAGCAGGATGTCCTCCCCCACCATCTGCCCCCATATTGCTAAATTCCCTCATGTGGTTCCCTTCAAAGTGAGGGAAATATATATTTTCACCTGTCCTGACTTTATTTCTTCCAACTCTCGGTACTAAAATAGCTTAAATCAGAGTCTTTAAAATGTACTTTACTTTATCACAACGGGATACGTATTATTAAGTTTTGGTGGCATAAAAATAGAAGTTTTAAACTTTAAAATTAGTCACCTTGCCATTCAGGAACAATTTCCTTTTATTAATTTTTACATATTTATATTCCTAGTCCCCATAAGTCCTATGTTTTATTTTTTAAATTTTCTGTTCATTATGCTTTAACCCTATTTAAAAGTGGACTTTACAGGGTCTGTCTTGTTTATACACTTCACATTACCATGTTTACCTAATTCCTTAACATTCAATGTAATAATTATTAGTATTATGTCTGTTTTAATTATTTGTCCTGGTAAATTTCATTTTTAGTAAATTAAATATACAAAATTGACTAAAGATAGGAAATATGGTTTATATAATACAAATCACAACCTTTAGACTTTTTTTCAGAATGAGGTAACACCTTGAAAAAGTAGTATCTAGTACTAAAGTCTGATACAAATCATAAGGATTTATTTATTAACCAACACATTTGTGCAAATTATGGTGAGAAGTAGGGGAGAAAAAGAAATCTGTCCCTGGTTTATCCTTACCCCATATGTCTTCATATCAATTATCTGAGACTGTGTCATATATTTACATGCTGATCGTCAGTCTCTCCTGCACCCCGGTCCACCCCACTGCCTGAAGAATGTAAGCTTAACATGAGCTGATTGCCCTGCTCACGGATGCATCCCCAGGGCCTGGAGCAGTGCTTAGCACGAAGGTGTTCCATAACCATAAGCTTGTGAATACAGAATGTGAATAGAGGAGATGGAGTGGATTTGAATCCCAGGTGTATTTAATTGTATTTATCTTCTACTCTTGCAAAACGTCTCCATTAGTTACTGCCCCAGCTCCACTGTAGAGATGCAAAGAAATTATCAGAGAATATTATTCTAAGTGAAGTAACCCAGGAATGGAAAAGCAAATATTGTATGTTCTCACTCATAAGTGGGAGCTAAGCTATGAGGATACAAAGGCATAAGAATGACACAGTGGACTTTGGGGACCCAGGGAAATGGTGGAAAGAGGGTGAGGGATAAAAGACTACAAATTGGGTTCAGTGTATACTGCTTGGGAGATGGGTGCACCAGAATCTCACAAATCACCTCTAAAAACCTTACTTATGTAACCAAATACTACCTGTTCCCCAATAACCTATGAAAATAAATCATTATTAAGAATTAAATATAATATAAATTACATACCATAAAAAAGTAATGAACAATTTAGGGAAACTTTGACACTGTAGAATCTTGAAGATATATTTATATCTCACATCCCTACACACAACAGAATTCCTGATATAATAACTGGGCATTCATAAACCTTTGTTGAATGGATGAATGACTTAATTCATACAGCCTGAAAGGGTTAGTATAAAAATATAGGTTGGATAACTCCTAAGTCTTTATTCTTTCTGGTATATTGCAATGACCTCTGTGAGGAGTGAAGTGGATATTTGCAACAATGAGACAAAAAAAAAAAAAAAAAAAATCTGAAAGCCAGGCACAAGAACAAAAAAGTACTTGCAAAAACGCCTGAGGACTTTGGTGTGATAACACAACCCGATAAATAAGGTTCCCAATGGTAATCCTGAGGGTGCACACTATTTTTGGCTTAAAAAGTATGTATTATATTCAGAAATACCTACCTTCCAATACAAAAAGAAACATAAAATGCTATCTAACAAGTGTATATTCAACTAGTATAGAAAACTCACCCACCCAGAATAATGTATTTCTTAAAGACACCTGGTAGGTTTTATTTTTACTAAATCTTTAGGGCACATTTTGTTCCTCTCTGATCAGGATCACATTTTGTCTATGGTACAGATTTTTATTTACAGTTTCTACCTGGCTAGTTGGTTCATGGAGAGAATAACCACATTGTAGTTTCTGGCCTTTGTGGGTTCACACATTAGCACAGGATATGGCACAGAGCAGGTGTTTAACAAATGTTTGTTGAATGAAGTATTTGAAAAGGACAAGTAACAATGCTAACCTCAATAACAGAATCAGCAGCTATCATTTGATTGTTTCCGTGAGCAAGGTATCTGCAATATGCCTGACAGACATTGTTTAATTTTCACAACATCCCTTGAATTAGATACCAATATGATCCCATTTAAAAGATATGAAAAATGCTCAGACTCACATGGTAACCGGGAGAATGGTAACTCTGGGTTTTTAAGGCTACGGCTTCAGAGTCCCTAGTCTGCCATTTACAAGATTAATAACTTTGGGCGAGCTATGCCACTTCTCTAACCTTCAATTTCCATATCTGTAATGGTGAGAAGGAGGATACAGTACCTATATCACTGAAGGAGAAAAAGTCTTCACTCTCCCTTAGAAGGTTACTCCACTTCCCCAGTAAGGAGCCGTAGGTGTTACACTTTACAGTTCAACAGAAATACTTGGGAGTACATTTGGAAAATGCCAGTTCCCTGTCCCTACCTCCAAGAGATTCTGTTTCAAATGATCTGGACTGAGGCTTACAAATCTGCACTTTAAACAAACTGGACTTGAAAACACATGGCTTTAGTATTCACCTAAATTCTAATCTGTTTAGAGTTTTTATTAAAGACAGAGCACCTTAATAAGCCTGCATTTTCTCTGAATATCTTTCCTCAAATAGACACAATATCAGTCTTATTCACTATGATGTGACTTTAATACTTGAACAAAATAGTGTGATGTAATAATTATAACACATACTGCATGCTAGGCATTGTTCTAAATGCCTTATGAATATTTAATCCTCCCAACAAAACATGACAAAGCTGGTGCTTTATACACACCCACATTTACTAGGTGTATAACTTCGGGGAAGGTACATGAGCTTTCTGTGCTTCGAGTAGTTCTTAACTATCACACTGTGTGGACTTTCCTAGGAGTGAACAGAGTTCAGAGCCCTGCCTTACAGGCCCAATGCGTTCACTGGCCGGGATCTTGGGCAAGTCCCTGCCCCTGTTTGGGATTCAAGTTCCTCCTCTGTGAATTGAAGGGGTTGATTACCATGAGCTCTAAGGCCCTCTGGTCCAAAGATTCTATCGTGCATTTTACAGGAGACTTTTGACCTTGTTATCTGATGAACTACAGCCCAAGGATTGCTGACACTAAAGACGCACTCATCCTTCTAAGGCTGCTCCCTTATTATTTTTCTTACCTGCCGATTCCAAACACTTCCTGCTGAGTTATTTGTCCTCTGTCATTCCTTTTTGCTGAGGAAACCAAATGTACTTCAGTCTAGAGAGGGTAGAACAGCGTCTTCACAGAATTCTTCCCAAGCCCTGCTGTCTTTGTTTAATCTGGCTCCCAGAGTGCTTCCACCTGAGCCTGTTTGAACCTCATTACTCTCCCAGGGAGGCTCACCAGTTTCTTGTCTCTCCTTTCCTACTCTCCTCTTGAGCAATGACACTCTTCTGACCTAAGTCATCCTCAGCAACATCTCTCCAATCCATCCTTCCTCCTTTCTTACTTTCTTGCTGTTGTTTAATTCCAGGCTTAAACCTTCAGGCTTCCTTTAGCCCTGTATTTCTCAAAGCTGGCTATACATTAGAACACCTGGGATGCTTAAAACACAGATGCCTGGGCCCTACCCCAGTCCAATTAAATCAGAACTTCCCAGACTTAAATCTGAGCTGGAATATTACTTAAAAGTCTAGAAATTCCACAAGACATTGTAATGCTCGTTGAGGTTCAGGACCATTGCTGTCTAGACTTAAGGAGTCTCAAGTGGAGAGGATAAGCAAATCAAAATCACCTGGGCAGCTGGATCCTCCTCACGCCCAGGGAGGTGAGTCTGGGCATGTGAAACAAGCAAGAGCCTCCCAGGTGGTTTGAAGAGGTCCCTTTATGAAACAAAGTTCTAGCTGAACCTCCAAAGCAAGATGGATCATTATACCTTCCTGCCGCCCACCTTAGCAGAGCAACCCAAGGCTTCTTGTTGTGTCTTGCCACCCAGTTAATATTTTCAATCACAACTGGCAATGCAGAGAAAAAAAAAAAAGCACTTGATAGAAAGATCCATATATTTTTCACTGTCTGCTCTAACTAGCCAGGTAACTATGGGGGAATCCCTTTTTCTCTCTAGTTTTCATTTTCCCCATGTGGAATAGAAGGTTATTGTATTGCTAGAAAACACTGGAAAATCACTAAGCATCCTTCCTACTTTATTATTCTATTATTTTAAGGCCCACAACCTATTGTTCCTCTGTTACACAAGTAGCCCTAGTTCTTTCAACATTCAGCGGACAACAGGCAATTCGTCTGAGAAAATCTATTTACGACTCCTGGTAAAGATGGTCCACTGTAAACCAATAACTACTGCTACAAAGACTTCTTCAAACTTCCTACTGCACCAAAAACTCTCTGCCCAAATTGCAGATCAGGTCTCTAAATCTCTGCAAAGATCTTCCCTGTCAGTGTCCTCTTACAGAAGCTTCATCGGAAGGCAATCACCTCCTACAGGCAAATGCCTTTATGGACATGGTTGGGAGAGACTTGTTTACGAACAGGCCCTGTGGCCTCATGCCTCCAGCTGTCCAGTGATGCACAGAAGGTAATTCCAGTGTGATTGCAGTGTGGCTGCTGGGAGCCGTCTCTTTTTTGCTTTCTCTTAGTGTGAGATGGCTGAGTCTGTTAGGAGATGCTGGATAATGAATATGTAGCAGAGTCTCTCCCTATCTCCCTATCTGTTCCCTGCTAGCCTCCAGTCTTTTTTTTTTTTAGAAGGAGTTTCACTCTTGTTGCCCAGGCTAGAGTGCAATGGCATAGTCTCGGCTCACCATAACCTTCACCTCCCGGGTTCAAGTGATTTTCCTGCCTCAGCCTCCTGAGTAGCTGGGATTACAGGCATGTGCCATCACACCGGCTAATTTTGTATTTTTAGTAGAGACGAGAGTTCTCCATGTTTGTCAGGCTGGTCTCGAACTCCTGACCTCAGGTGATCTGCCCACCTCAGCCTCCCAAAGTGCTGAGATTCAGTCTTCTTTAATGTAAGAGATGCATTATCTAAAGGTATTGGAGACAGGATGACGTCTAAGGCCATGTCTAATGAGAGAATTCTATGTACAATGTATAAGAAGTTTTTTCACAAGTAAATGAAATATACTTAAGCCAATAATGATAATAAAAATAATATTTAACAGGATAAACATTTAAAATCAGGAGTGTTCACAAGCTTGGTCTTCTCTTCAATGATTCTTCCTCCTCGGCCTGTTTCTTTGACTTTTGTATCTGAGAATGATGGAGGGAGAAGAGAGATGAACAAATTTAGCAATGATATTTTAGTCTATCTACAAAACAAAGAGCTCCGAGATAGAGGTGGCGTGGAAAAAATGAAAATCTTGTGGGCCGAGCTTGCTGGGGGCAAGAATTTGAGACAGAGTTTGGCAGAGGAAAAATGAATAGATTGTAACTTGTGAAGGCAGGAGAGAAAACAATGGAAAGTGCTACTGAAGATTATGAACTGGATCTTCTTTAATATCCTTTTAGAAACAGAATAAATGAGATTAAATGAATAAGAATCCTTTTAAGTTTTATGTGATTGTTCAGTGCTTCTCAAATGCAGTACTGCTTAGAGGACAAACCCAAGCTTTATCTACGTTTCAAGAGAGAAATTTGTTTTTTAAAGTTCATAGAGAAAAAGAGGAGCATAATTCCAAAGAAAAGGGCTCACGAAGAAAATCTGGCTCAAGAAAGACTCTCTGAAACAAGGATCTACAGACTGCTACACACAAAATTACTCTCATCTGTTTTTGCAGTGTTTGTAAGCCACGCTCATTTGTTTAGGTATAGTCTATGACTGCTTTCAACCTGCGACGGCAGAGTTGAGTAACTGTGACGGAGACTGCATGGCCTGCAAAGTTGAAAATATTCAATCTGATTTTTTTTTACAGAAACACTTTGCTGGTATAGAGTCAAAGATAACATTTTATGGCACAATCATGCCATAAAATGGAGGGACTAGATGCGTTGATTGGTCAGGTAGAACAAAAGAAATCTGGAGGAATAAACAGATCTCTGGTAAATCAGATGCGAAAAGAGTACGTATGAAAGAGTGAATATGGGCACATAATCAAGGGAGAACCAGCTGGCATCATGGACTCTGCAAGCACAGATTAGGAAGCTTATAACTGAGGACAAGTTTGAGCGTTTTCAAAAAAGGCTGTAGATTCGTTTGAAAATAAATGATCTATGAGTATGTACAAAAAAAAGTTGTGATTGCTAGGAGCTGCCTGACTTCCCAAAGAACAAGTTCTCTCACTTCTACCAAACCGAGAACAGCGTTTTTCTGTGGGCCGGTTTTTCCTTCATGCATCTATGACTTTTATCCTTGTCTGCATCTATGAGTTTTGTTCTTGCTGCTATTTTCCTCTTACCCTACACTTCAATTATGGCAACTGAGAAATCTGTGCTTTTTCATTGAGTTATGTCTGAGAGATGTCGGGGCTCCCCACATAGAGCTAGAGACATTCACATTCTGAAATATTCTTTATATTCTTCTTATATTCTTTATATTCTTATTTCTGTTAAATATGCCCCTCTCCAAAAGTATCCGCTACATTGCTTTGTTTGTCTGTTTGTTTGTTTTAGATAAATGATTCAAAGTAAACCTCAAAAGTGTTTTCCATCTTTTTCCACTTTCCCCCAAAATGACAATCCCATCTTACAGGTATAGGTTCTCTGCCCCCAGGGAAAACTGAATCACTTATGTTAGTTTGCTAACTTAACAATATTATATGTTTACATGTTTCCTTAACAATATGACTATCTTCTTTAGTAAACATTGAATTTTTAAGTGATGTGATAAAGGTCTTTACACTTAGCCTGCTAAATGTTATTTATGCAGTATTCTTAGGTGATATGGTTTGGCTCTCTGCCCCCACCCAAATCTCATCCCCACATGTCAGGGGAGGGACCTGGTGGGAGGCGATTGGATCACGGTGACGGTTTCCCCCATGCCATTCTCATGATAATGAGCGACTTCTCACAAGATCTGATGGTTTAAAAGTGTTTGGTAGTTCCCCTCTCATGCCACCATGCAAAACACGCCTTGCTTCCCCTTTGCCTTCTGTCATGATTGTAAGTTTCCTGAGGCCTTCCCAGTCACGTGAAACTCTGAGTCAATTAAACCTCTTTTGTTTATAAATTACCCAGTCTCAGGTAGTCCTTTATAGCATTGTGAAAACAAACTAATACGTCAGGTTTATTTTTCCCTTTAAATAATTCATTCCAAAATAAACACAAGATCACTCCTATCCCAGGAACACGTGTCCCCTTATTCAATCATGGGTTTCTGGTCACTGCAAAGTTGTCCCTAGGAGTTTTCTCCAGACACTTGGTAATCAAAATCCATCCCTTGTAGATGCTTGTAATATATCCTTGTAGTTTACCCTCTTTAAAGATTGGCATTAGTTTCTGTTTTTCCAATATAGAATTTTCTCCATCAGCGCATTCTCTTATGTTGTTATCTTTCTTGAATAATTTTCCATTTTAGATTCTTGGAGTCTGACAGAAATAGTAGATTATATAGCAAGCTTTCTCATTTTTCCACATTAACACATTATTTAATTCTATCCCTTGCGTTTAATATATTCCCTTTTACTACTAACTCTGTGTCTTCCCTATCTAAGCTCAAGGTAAAGACTGACTTTTGGAGGCTGGGTCCAATTTCAAGCTAAAAGAAAAAAAGAACACAAAGAAAACTGTTTTAAAGGAAAGGGCTTATGCAGTGCAGAAAAGATATCCTCAAGCCTAACACCCAGATTTTACAGAAGCATTAAGCAGCTTAGAGACTGAACAAGCATGATTACTTTTGGTTAATGAGACCAACTTCATTTAATCAGGATGTCTACTATCCTAATTTCAGATTTTATCTGTGACCTACAGACTCCTGAGGTCATATTTTTAGTGTATTGAGTTTAAAGAAATTCAAATGCAGTATAGCTATATGAAAACAGTATAGCTGTTCTCACTTCTCATTCCATCCAGATGCTTCTGGAAGCAGTCAGCTTCCCACATCTTAGCTATTAAGTAAACTTTATTATTCAAAATTATCATGTTTGTCAAAAGTGATATGACACACTCTCTCAAGCTGATCTCCTGATCAGTGTGAAAGATTATATTTAGCACGTTATTATGAAATTATCTGTGATTGATCCAGATGAAGTATGTGTTTGCATGTTGGAAAGGTTATTAAATAGTGGTAATAACTGTTTAATTTCAGAGATGTTGAAACATGGGAGCAGCCTTAGGACAGCAAACACTGTGTGTGTGTACATATTTGTTTAGTTTGTACACGTGTATGTTGATGTTTCAGTTGTTGCAATTGATAGTGTGAATTAGATCTAAAGATACTAACAGGCTGGGTGCAGTGACTCACTCCTGTAATCCCAGCACTGTGAGAGGCCAAGGCGGGTGGATCACCTGAGGTTAGGAGTTCTAGACCAGCCTGGTCAACATGGTGAAACCCCGTCTCTACCGAAAATACAAAATTAGCTGGGTGTGGTGGCACTCACCTGTAGTCCCAGGTACTTGGGAGGCTAAGACAGGAGAATCTCTTGAAACCAGGAGGTGGAGGCTGCAATGAGCCGAGATTGCACCACTGCACTCCAGCCTGGGTAAGATAAAGCAAGACTCTGTCTAAAAAAAAAAAAAAAAAAAAAAAGATACTAAGAGATTCTGGTAGCTCTTCTGCAGAGAAGAAAAGTGCTTATCATGAAGTAGATGAACTGAAAAAAATTCAGATAAGATAGACTAGTGCCAAAGGCGAAAAAGAATGCAACTGAGAGAACTGTTAGTTTATTTTGGTTCCTTTAAAAATGTTGGGCTGTAAAATTCAGACTATCATAAAATTTTGCAGTCCTTTCAGAGTAAGAACTATGGATTTCTTGCATCTCCACTGTGTTTACTGATGTGAAAGCTGAAAAGTTCCTTTTCTAAGAGTGAGAAAGAAGACTGGCAAATTCTCTCTCTTTAAAAGGGAAGGGATCATGGAAGTGCATTTCCAGGGTTTTCAAAAAAATGAAATTAAACACACAAATTATGACATTCTTTCCACAATGTACCCAAAGTCCAGTGACTAAGAATCTAAACCAATTTTATGATGTAAAATCATTAAAACAAAATGGCCCTGAAGAAATATGCCATTCCCTGGGGTTTGATCTCACTCAAGAAAAGAACAAATAAAAATATATTTTACAAAATTGGGCATTATATTTAAAAGGGAGGTATCTAATACAATTATAGATAAAGAATACAAAGGTCAATAACAGATGCATTAAGCACTGATTAGGAACATGAATTTTGGAAATGTGGTTTTGCTACATTACAGATGTTTGACTTGAAACAAGTTGCTTAAACTTTCTAAGCCTCAGTTTCCTCATATGGGGAACAGGAATAAAAATATTTAATGTGTCATATCACTGTAAGAGTAAATGAGATGTATATAAAGTTTTTAGTACAGTGCGTAGTGAGTACTGAATAAATGGTAGGTAATGGTTATCACTATACTAAGCTAAAGTGGTCGAAAGTGAAATCCACATCCCTCTGAGAATAATGAGCCAAGGGATGTACACAGAGGAGCACGGTTCAGTTCCTGAAGCCTCAGTGCTCACGTAGACTTAGAATTATTTCTCAAACAATTTCATGGTCTCTTGATTTTTCTAACAAAAGAAAAAAAAACAAAGCAAATCAGGGCACAGAAATTTATACAGTGATAAATCTTTACTATTCCACAGTAAGATTCATTGTGGTTTATGTACAGTATCCAAATTCTTCACATGACTAGCTGCTCCAATTTTTAGCATCAGATTTACATACCATGGTGGCTATACCCCAAACCACCCCAGAGACGGTTTCAGACTCACAACCCGTGACCTTATTAAGGGTATAATTTACCATCAATGTCAGTTTGTAATTACAATCATCTTTTGCTGAAATGTATATACCTAATAGGTTTTAATGTTTATCAAGGAATATTCCCTAGAATAGCAAAGGTAGCACATTCTTAGAGAGATCAAATCTGGACGTTATACTTTATCTTCTCCTGAGTGATCAGAACATACCCTCAATGCTTCTTGTTTTAGATTAGAACATAACCACAGGAAAAAACAAATGCCATAATTTCAAAACAAATGCTATAATCAGACTTCTCACACAAAATCTTACACGGACATTTCCCTTCCGGCAGCTCTCTTGTGTGGCTTTCCTACTTGGGGTGACTAAGAGGTCTAGCATCCTTCTATCTAGTGGCTTAGCTGTCCTGTAGGGCCTCAAAGACTTCCTCTGGGTCCCCTCTACTCAGCCTATGATAAAGAGAGGAGAGGAGAAGGGAGGGGAAAGGGAAGAAACGAGGGCGAGTGAAAGGTCAGATGGTAATTTTAGGGCCACATCTGGAAGTAGCATGAAGCTCCCCTGCCTGTATTGCACTAGTTAGGACCAAGTCACATGCCCATGCCTAACTTTAAGGGAGGCTGGAAAAATACAGTTAACTACGTCCAAGAAGAAAGTAAAATAGTTTGCTGAACGTGCAGCACTGTTTCTCTCTCAGTGCTTCTCTGGTTGGGTAGGAGAATTGTTGAGTTTTTGGATTTTTGTTCTATTTTGGCTTTTAGACAGAACTTTAAAAAAAGAGATGCCTTTTATATGAATATGTACATGTATGTCTGTGTGTGTGTATGTACAATGACTAAGTCTGAGAAGCAAGCTGAATTAACTCTTTGTCATTTATGTATGCCCTTCTTCAGTACACCCTCCCAAGAAACCAGGCCTCTCATATTTGAGAGAATTTTGAAAAGATGTAAGGATAATCTCCGCCCAAGGAAAACCTATCAGAAACTGTGGTATATATCAGTGAGAGATACAATCTTGAAAAGGAGACCTCTAAGTCACAACCAAGTCACTCAAACATTACTAGGATGGACGGAAAAGAAACTTCTCAAAATTTCCACATAATTGGTGTACAAACATACACTTTAACAAACCTCTGTCAAAACAGGATTTTTGTTCTGTACTTATCCTTTGATGTTGATATTTTTGCATTGTTCTCTGTTATATTCTATTCTTAGACAATGAGCCTACACTATGTGATGGGATCATTTCTGGAATGATTGCTAAAACCTAATCTCTTTGCATACATCTCTGTAAGCTTTCAGGACAAGTAGAGCTCCAGGAACACCGGGAACATGACCACTTTCCCAAATGTCACGTCAGAGAATAATAGAACTTGAAGGTAGAACACTTAGAAGGTTAATAGTACCTTTCCCAAAGTCCACCTTATGAGGGTCCTGTGATGCCTTTCTTCACACACACATACACACACACACACACACACATTTCCACTTAGGTGGTGTCTTTAATTCATCTACAGATAATCATATGGCATGGAGTATCTGTGAATACTACATATAAAATGGAGAGTTGGAAACCCAACTTTGTTTAGGTTTCAGATGTATTAAGGATAAACAGAAACTATTAAAAACATACTTTGGAGAGAATGAGGACCAGGTTCTAATCGCTCTTTCCATACTGGACAAACAAATTTTTCACTTGATCATATATTTTCTAATTAGTGATTTGCAAAGCCTCTCAGACTTAGAAATTGATTTGCTACTCATTTTATTATATTCTTAAGGATTTATTTATTGAAATAATATTCAATTATAAAAGTTATAAAAGCATCAATTATAATTATGAAAAGGAGTATAAAGTTATTCACAAAATATACACCTAATATAAGAAGTTTAACAATTGGATTAGACTTGCACTTGTAATTTAATTGAACTGTGGTACATATAATACTTTCTTGAGATACTTTTGTTATTTTATGCAGGCTTCAGTCTCTAATCTTTTCAAAATTCAAAAATCAAATAAATTTGGGAGATGTGAGGCTTGACTTTCTGAAGTTAAAACTGTATCAGTTCATTGGAGATGAGGTACATTTGAGATTACTCCCTAAATGTTTGGAATAAGATGAACTCATTTCAAATGAAAAGAACTCAGCTCAGGAAAATGAACTATTTATCCAAAAACTCAAGGACCACAGGATGATATCAAAGGCTAGTTTTCTGTCAGCTCAAAACCGGATTCTCATGTGTAGATTGTTTACTCAAGCTCTGATAATTGGGCTCTTCCCCATTGTTGAAACAAGTTAGTAGTTTGTTCATTCATTCAGTAAACATTTACTGAGTACAGTTACTTGCCAGGCAGTGTGTTAAGTGTCAGAAATACACAGAATAAATAGAATGCTATAAAAGCCCAAAGGCACGGGTACAAATGGAGATGAAGTGGCCATAAAGCCTATTTTGAGGTTTTTGCATCTCAATCTACCTGACTATAAGCCAAATAATCAGGAATTCCAATCTTGACCTCTCTGTCTACGCTATGGTGGTCTGGGAGAATTCCCAGGCAAACCTAGCTCTTTCTTAGAGGTTTAAAATATGGCAATAGTGGAATTTCCCAGCACCCCTGAGTCTAAAAACAGATGTCCCCATGTCACTTCACAGCTCAGATATTTTCCATGGCTGCCTCTCAAGATTGAAGCCCAAACTCAATGGCATGGTTTTGAAGATGCCTAATTATCTGAACTTAAACTCATCTCATAATAAGACATAATTCATATCCCCATCTTCATTTCTGAAATAGACCTCACATTTTATAACCTTTCTCTTTGCTTACTTTCAATCTGAAACACCTTTCCATATTTGTCTTCTTATTGCTGTGATCTGAATAATTGTGTCCCCAGCCTCACCCCACCAAATCTATATGTTGAAACCTAACCCCCAAGGTAATGCTAGTAACAGGTGGGGTTTTGAGGAGGTGATTAAATCATTACTGCCTCTCCTCATGAATGGAATTAGTGCTCTTGTAAAAGAGGCCCCAGGGAGCTGCTGTGTGTCCCTTCCACCATGTGAGGACAAAACAAGAAAGTGCCACCTATGAAAAACCTGGTGCTCATCAGACATGGAATCTGCTGGTGCCTTGATCTAAGACTTTCCAGCCTCCAGGACCATGAGAATTTCTGTGGTTTATATGTTACCCAGTTTATGGTATTTTGTCACAGCAGTCCTAGAGGACTAAGACTTATTAATAACCTAGCTAATCTTCACTTCTTACCTCAGAATATTTCAGAAAAGTTTCTTATTCCTCTCCAATAAAAATGTCTTCTTCCATACTTCTGTGACAAACTGACCTCTGTGACTGAATTCTACCTTGGGCAGTAGTTAGTTGTTTACCTGTCTATTTCCCCTCCTCGTAACTGAGGACAGGGAAATGCATTATTGTATCTCAGTGTCTACCATGGTGCCCATTGCAGTGTTTGTGCAAGGTATGTGCTCAATAAATGCACATCAATTTTAATCATTCTGTGTTTTCCTTCTCCAGACTCAGTAATGAAACTTTCCAGAAGAAAGTCGACTCGAGTCCTGCCTATGATTTAGCTACTACTTTTCTTGAAGTGGCCTCCACACTTCTTCCACTTTTCTCCTTCATACTTTTGCTCTTCCTTTGTCCATCCACCAAACCAACCTAACAACTTCCTATCA
>NW_012106553.1:267270-274240 GCF_000951045.1 Mandrillus leucophaeus
AGAGAATGAGGACCAGGTTCTAATCGCTCTTTCCATACTGGACAAACAAATTTTTCACTTGATCATATATTTTCTAATTAGTGATTTGCAAAGCCTCTCAGACTTAGAAATTGATTTGCTACTCATTTTATTATATTCTTAAGGATTTATTTATTGAAATAATATTCAATTATAAAAGTTATAAAAGCATCAATTATAATTATGAAAAGGAGTATAAAGTTATTCACAAAATATACACCTAATATAAGAAGTTTAACAATTGGATTAGACTTGCACTTGTAATTTAATTGAACTGTGGTACATATAATACTTTCTTGAGATACTTTTGTTATTTTATGCAGGCTTCAGTCTCTAATCTTTTCAAAATTCAAAAATCAAATAAATTTGGGAGATGTGAGGCTTGACTTTCTGAAGTTAAAACTGTATCAGTTCATTGGAGATGAGGTACATTTGAGATTACTCCCTAAATGTTTGGAATAAGATGAACTCATTTCAAAGGAAAAGAACTCAGCTCAGGAAAATGAACTATTTATCCAAAAACTCAAGGACCACAGGATGATATCAAAGGCTAGTTTTCTGTCAGCTCAAAACCGGATTCTCATGTGTAGATTGTTTACTCAAGCTCTGATAATTGGGCTCTTCCCCATTGTTGAAACAAGTTAGTAGTTTGTTCATTCATTCAGTAAACATTTACTGAGTACAGTTACTTGCCAGGCAGTGTGTTAAGTGTCAGAAATACACAGAATAAATAGAATGCTATAAAAGCCCAAAGGCACGGGTACAAATGGAGATGAAGTGGCCATAAAGCCTATTTTGAGGTTTTTGCATCTCAATCTACCTGACTATAAGCCAAATAATCAGGAATTCCAATCTTGACCTCTCTGTCTACGCTATGGTGGTCTGGGAGAATTCCCAGGCAAACCTAGCTCTTTCTTAGAGGTTTAAAATATGGCAATAGTGGAATTTCCCAGCACCCCTGAGTCTAAAAACAGATGTCCCCATGTCACTTCACAGCTCAGATATTTTCCATGGCTGCCTCTCAAGATTGAAGCCCAAACTCAATGGCATGGTTTTGAAGATGCCTAATTATCTGAACTTAAACTCATCTCATAATAAGACATAATTCATATCCCCATCTTCATTTCTGAAATAGACCTCACATTTTATAACCTTTCTCTTTGCTTACTTTCAATCTGAAACACCTTTCCATATTTGTCTTCTTATTGCTGTGATCTGAATAATTGTGTCCCCAGCCTCACCCCACCAAATCTATATGTTGAAACCTAACCCCCAAGGTAATGCTAGTAACAGGTGGGGTTTTGAGGAGGTGATTAAATCATTACTGCCTCTCCTCATGAATGGAATTAGTGCTCTTGTAAAAGAGGCCCCAGGGAGCTGCTGTGTGTCCCTTCCACCATGTGAGGACAAAACAAGAAAGTGCCACCTATGAAAAACCTGGTGCTCATCAGACATGGAATCTGCTGGTGCCTTGATCTAAGACTTTCCAGCCTCCAGGACCATGAGAATTTCTGTGGTTTATATGTTACCCAGTTTATGGTATTTTGTTACAGCAGTCCTAGAGGACTAAGACTTATTAATAACCTAGCTAATCTTCACTTCTTACCTCAGAATATTTCAGAAAAGTTTCTTATTCCTCTCCAATAAAAATGTCTTCTTCCATACTTCTGTGACAAACTGACCTCTGTGACTGAATTCTACCTTGGGCAGTAGTTAGTTGTTTACCTGTCTATTTCCCGTCCTCGTAACTGAGGACAGGGAAATGCATTATTGTATCTCAGTGTCTACCATGGTGCCCATTGCAGTGTTTGTGCAAGGTATGTGCTCAATAAATGCACATCAATTTTAATCATTCTGTGTTTTCCTTCTCCAGACTCAGTAATGAAACTTTCCAGAAGAAAGTCGACTCGAGTCCTGCCTATGATTTAGCTACTACTTTTCTTGAAGTGGCCTCCACACTTCTTCCACTTTTCTCCTTCATACTTTTGCTCTTCCTTTGTCCATCCACCAAACCAACCTAACAACTTCCTATCACGGAAGTTCCATCCATCTACCTATCTCTTCCTCATATTCTCAAGCCCGTACAAGGCGCATACATCAATGTAAGGATCCAGCTGGTATAAGATCATAAAAAGTGGATGGGCCCAACTGAAGACATTATACACACATGAAAGAAAACAGGTTATATATTTTTTAAATTGTCAGAGTACTGTAGGCTGCCAGTTATTATGGTACCACTACAACACAAGACAAGACACTATTCTGACAATTCACTGAATTTCTCCATTCTCTACCCATTTGTTTGCATTCTTCCCTCTATCTGGAGTACTTCCAGATTTATCTATTAAATCCCTCTCTTCTTTAAAGCCTGGAGCCAATGTTACTTCCTCCTTGAAATGTCTCCAATCCTCCAGGTAAAATTTATATTTATTCCCCCAAGTTCCTGTGGCACTTTTTAACAACTCTAGTGAACCACTCATCAGCACTTACCTCACATGGGTACTATGAATGTATTATCAGCCTTGACTTACTAACATTGTCATTGTCTACCTTGCCCAGCACAGGACCTTGCACACATAAACCCTCAATATTAACTGTTGAATTAAATAAACACCTCTTCTATGCCTACTCTGAGCAGTAGCAACCAGGTTCTTGGCCTAAATTCCACAAGGCTGGTTTCTGAAAAGCAAATTGTAGATGGGAAAATCTACGCTGTAAATAATTAAGTAATGGTTCCTGGCTCCACTGGAAGAACAGTGGCAACATCAAGGTCAGAAGTCTTATCATTGACAACAGATGACCCCTACCATATTGCCTTAGACATGGGCGCTGTAACCAATGTGTCTATATACTCTTCCGAACTCTCCAAGAGAACAGAGAGGCATTATAATTGATGAAAACACTCTTGATATTGAACTTATTTATAGTTTTTGGAGAAGAGAGAGGCAGTTTGATGAGTGTGCTGTTAAAACTCTAGGAACTTGGCAGCAGTCGGTGTACAGGAATTCCCCCTGCTCTGCATTTTTTTAACACTGCTGTGATTTGTAGACATCACTGTTTAATGAAGCACACAGCTGTGTAAGAAGAGCAGGAGGTGGAGTTTGGCAATGAAGGGCCAGCAGGAAATCTGGCAACCCATGTCATCTGGAATTTCCCTGACTCTGTTGAGTCACCCCTCCTTCCATCACCCTCCTCTAGCTCAACCTTCAGGCACTCTCCGAGATGACCATTTTGATCACATAAATAACCATGTAGAGAAAGTGCAGTATAAGTCATGCACTTTAACGCATCTTTAGCAAGTATATTTTTGTGAAATAGAGTTGGACAAACCAGCAAGATAAAATAAGAAATGATCCAAAACTTCAACTAAAGCGGTAATGGAAACATTGAGGGGAGCTAAAAAAAAAACCTATTTGGTTAACATTATAAATTAAGTATTTTAATTCAATTATCCCTGTCCTTTTCTATTTCAATTGCTAACATGTTTCCAAAGCAGGCATCTGAAAGCTGAGAAACTGAGTGGTGTTCTGTAAAGCTGAGTTTTGTGGCTGAGTTCAAATCCTAGCTCAGTCATATACGGATTATAAGATTCAGGCAAGTTATTTTGCCTCTTTCAGCTATATTTTCCTCCTCTACAACAGGGAGATAATAATATCTATCCCCTAGGCCTGTTAGGAGGGTTACCTGACAAACTATACTTACAAGGGACACAGTGAAGGTATGTTCTCTTTTCCTTTTCTCTCCCCATGCCTTCCCCTAACACATACACAGACTTCTATGATTTAATAGTATAGTCTACGTCTAGTGAAACATGGACCATTTTTGAAAACATGACAAACTCAAATAGGTACTTGACATCTGGAGTGTCACACAACACCCTGGTTTGCTATTATTAAGTAAATGATACGGTTACAGGGTCTTGAAATAACTGAAAGCATTTATTGATAAATATGTTTATTCATTTATAAAATATTCCTATAAAGTATCAGCGAGGCAATGCATGTCCATCTTATGGATGGAGAAAAAGTGAGCAGAGGTTAAGTTGTATAACCCATCTTCAAAGGAGAACTACAATCCCGAGTTATATCATCCCTCACTGTAGCTTATCCATATTGCATTGTCTCCCATGTATGCCTCCTAAAGTGTCCTCTTAGGAATTACAAATCAGAGAACAGGACTAATGATCTGCAGAAACACTTATTGAGGACAGCATAAATGTAAAAAGCAACTGTAATTCTTTTTTTTTCTTTTTTATTTTTTGAAACCGAGTCTTGCTCTATTGCCCAGACTGGAGTGCAGTGGCACAATTGTAATTCTTTAAAAAAGCAAATAAAGAAAGTTCTCTTCACTATATTTTCCATTAAGAATAAGTAACATAAAGCTGTCTTAAATAAAGACAAATTTAAAATTAAAATGAAGACAAATTAAAGTTGTAATAGTATACTTTGTTTTCAGATTTTGGGCTCCATAGTGGAAAAATAAAAGAAAAAAACCATAAATAGGACAACAGAATAATGAAGGGATTAGGCAGAAAAATGACCTTGATGTTTGTTAAAGTTCTGTGAAGGAAAGCTCTAACAAATTTATTAATTCAACTCTTGTGGGAAAAAAAAGGCTATTTAGATTCAGAATAGAAAACCACCATAATAATTTGTTCTAAAAGCAAATTTAAAATCATACCAAAAGGGGAAAGTAGTAATTTATTTCATATTGTATCTTCCATGTTCTCAAAAAAGCTGAGCAATAATTACATACAAAAATTCATATTTCAGCTGAGGCGTACATTTAAATGATGTAAAAGAAAAATAATATACCATAAGATAATGTATTAAAAGTGAGATGATGAAATAAAACAGCAAACAAGGATGAATCTACATAACTATATGGGGATGATACTGAGACATACCATAGTGAAATATGTTCCAGGTATATAAGAGGATTGCTTTTGGTGAAGACTGTGAAAAAACAAACGGACACTCTAAAATTTCTCGAACACAATGTAAAGGTTCTTTAGTGTTCTAGCAGTGTCTCTGAGCAGCGAAGCAATGCATGGGGATAAAGAAGTCTAAGAGGCGTAATCCTATTTTAAGTATTATAAAAAATGAAATTTTTCCTTCCTTTGCATATTATTATTTTTTTTAGCAGTTTAGGCGATGTTCATTATAGATTTTAGTAGAATGGTGGATAATGACAGAATTACTGAATGAAATCTATGTCTCTGAGTTCCAGGTGGGTTTAGGGGTCCAAGACCCTGCCCAGTCTACACTTAAAAGCACCCATGCATGTGCTTCCCTATATAACCTGTTCATTCGTGGTCAGCAAACATGCTTTACAGATCTATTTATGTCAGGGACCACCGGCCACTTTGGCATGCCATCTCTCAGTAAGGACATGTCATTCGAGGTTTTCCTAAGAAATTAGATGCATCCATTCCAGAGAAGAAATTAATCCACCAAATTAAATACTGCTGTATGCCAATCATACAGTTCGGGTTTTGGCACAACCTGTATAAATGACTGAACCAAAAATCAGGCTGTAGCTAACAAACAAACGAGAAAACAGAAAGATAGATTGTGGTTTCTTTTAAACTGTTGTTCACAAAACAACAGGTTGATTTCCTTAAGTCCATGTATGTCTCATGACTACTACTACTGGCAGAGACATGGTTTGCTGAAACTGGTTCCCAGTTTGAAGTTAAAAGATTGTACAAATGGAATTCAATGTTAGTAAATGATTTTTAAGCTCTAGATATTGTCAAGACTCCTTTAAAAGGTGATTTTTCACTCTGCCGATTGAGATCATGACAACAATTTAGTGGGCCACAGCCAGCTTAAGAAAATAAAGAAGGAACGAAAAAAACATAGATGACCCTGAAATGGAATCAACTGCAATGGAACAACATGGAATATATCAGATTTCACTGCATGTAATATGAACAAGTAGCGTTTCATGACATTTTACGATTCACCTTATAGATACAGATACTTGCATTTCTTTGTGAATGTATGTACACAAGGCACAATGCCACATAAACAGTACTTTTATTATAGCCAGTAGTCAAAAATACTGGAGAGCCACTCTAAAAAATAATTAAGGTCTATTTTAAATGAACAAGGAGTATACATAAGTAACTTTTTTAAGTTCTGAATTTAGGCAATTCATTTGCCTTACTGATGTTTAATTTATTGTATTTGTGGTTATAATAGTTATGATGTTAATATTAATATTTAGAATAATATTTTTTTTAAAGTAATCATTTTCTAGGATAATAATCTACTTTTTAAATTGGCAGCATTCTGCTTAGGAAGGTTTTACTATGAATATGTAAAAAAGAAAAATTTGATTATGCTACAGACATAAATCTATCCTTATCCTCTGACACAGCAAACATGTCCGGGAATATCTCCAAAAGAAAATTTGTAAAACAACAAAAAATGTACAAATGTATATAGAAGATGACTATAGATTTTTTAATAATAGCAAAGAGTATATAATTCACCTAAAATTCAACAGAAAATTTGGGTTTATGATATTCTGGCAAAAACATAGTACAATATTATATACAGTAATTAAAATGATTACTCTGTGGCAAATTCAGCAAAATGAATATACAATCCATTTAAGTAATATAATTTTATCAGTGCTGTGATTACAGATATGCAAATATTATGCAAGCATATAGCAAGATTTTGGAAAGGAACAGAAAAATAGAAATGTTTAATTTGCTGAAGTGATAAAATAGTAGAGGTTTTTTAAAAATTCCATTTTTAGATAGTATTATCATAAAACTGTACTATTAAAAATGATCATGTCTTAGTATGGTTCTAAGATGCAACCCGTGTTGACAACAATTAGCGAAGCTAAAATGCTTCATCTGTATATATACCGCTAACATCTTATGAAAGTGAACTAGCAAAAGAACACTTTTAAGGAACCATAACAAAATAAAGCA
>NW_012106553.1:274962-276476 GCF_000951045.1 Mandrillus leucophaeus
AAAAAGAAAAGAAAGAAATGAATAAGAATGAAAAGAATAGAATAAGAATTAAAAGCATTGAAATTAAGAAAAAACTCAGTTACTTATTACTTACTGTATGCTAAATACTGGGCATTATCTCATTTAGACCTTATACTAATCCTATAGGGTAGATCCTATTACTATCCCCATTTTACATATGAGGAGACTGAGGCTCAGAATGGTTAGGCAATTTGCCTGTAAGACACATCCAGTAAGGGGAGCTGAGGTCATACTCATTCTGATACAAAGTCTAAGCTCTTGAGTCTACACTATACAGCTTCTCAGATAGCTTGAGCACTGAAAAACCTGGGTAGTTAGTTGCTAAATTAGGTTTTTAATGATGACATGTTATTTATAAAAATATTGTATACATGTAAAAAATATTGAGGAAAATCATACACCTGGGTAAATGTACATTTAAAAATCATAGCACTTTACAAATATTTGGAACCCTAGGTTTCCGTGATTTTAATGTTTCTCAAGGAGAAAGGAAGGGATAAACCACCTGTAGGAATTTTTCTAGCTGGCTAGCCAGATTTAAAGGTATTTACAAAATTTTCATAGATGAGAGATTTTAGCCTATTTTATTCATTTTATTCCTTCAAATCTTTTTAAAAGCATTTTCTAGTGGCCAACACTCTTTGCCAAGCTCTAAGGAAACAAAATTCAGTGAGAGTATCGGAATTGTGAAAAATTATATACAATTTAAAAGAAGGCAGGTAACCTATTCTGTTGAGGAATATTGAGAGACTATTCTGTGCTGAGGACTGTGCTAGGCCCTGAGAAAATAAAGCTCTGAATAAAAGAACCTTGTCCTTCCTTAAATTTATAGCCTAGTCACGAGACATACATTAACCAAGCACAGCAATTGCTCTCATAGAACTTTGACAATTGCATGGAGAAAAAAACAGAGGGTACAATGAAAGCAGGTATTAAGGGAATCTAAGCCTCATATGAAGGTATGTTTCCCTGAGATCCTGATATTTACAGTGAGATCTGAACAATAGGTAGATATTATTTAAGTGGTGGGCTGTCTAGAAAGCTGGAGAAACTACTAAGTAAGCTACGGGTGGCTTCACAAGGGAAGTAATGAAAATTGAGACTTGAAAATTTAATTCAGTATTACCATGCAGAGAACCAGAAAAAAACATTCTGGGAAGAAAAATAGCATAAACCAACATTACCTTACTACTCAACCTTTTAGGTTGGAGCAGGACAGCCACACACATATACACACTCTATTGCATACAGGAAATTGTACTTTTCTCCCACCATTGTAGCTTTTATCATCTAGCCTATTGCACAGGGCTAGCCTCAAGTGTAGGTAATATCTGGTTAGTAAGTGGAAACAGGATATGTATGGCTTAGTTGTCCAAATGTGATGTGAACCCAGAGAAATGTTCTCTGGCACAGGGAACAACAAAGTGTCCTTAATTCACACTAAAGTGTAAGTGATTACTATAGAGTCCCTTCTAGTAAGTGAATTTTTATTA
>NW_012106553.1:276823-304527 GCF_000951045.1 Mandrillus leucophaeus
ACACACACACACACACACACACACACATATTTTACATGGGTTCTTACTCTGTCACCCGGGCTGGAGTGCAGTGGCACGATCTTGGCTCACTACAATTTCCACCTCCCAGTCTCCTCCTGCCTCAGCCTCCTGAGTAGCTGGGACTACAGGCACATGCCACCAAGACCAGCTAATTTTTCTATTTTTAATAGAGATGGGGTTTCAGTATTTTGCTCAGGCTGGTCCCAAACCCCTGAGCTCAAGAAATCTGCTGGCTTTGACCTCCCAAAGTGCTGGGATTACAGGCGTGAGACACCGTGCCCGGCCTGAGAGAAGTTTGTGAACATGGAGTGGCCTTTGTAGTTAGCCCTGATCCCAGTTCTGATTGCACAACTCATCAGCTGGCTGGGAGCAAGTTCCTTAACCTAGCCTAGTTTTTCTGATCTGCAAAATGGAAGTGACAATGGCACCTACCTTGCAGATTCAAGAGGATTAAATGTAATCATACATATGAGGTACATTGCACAATGCCTGGCACACATTGCCTGAGTCAGTGCCTAAAACCTGTTGTTCATGATGTGATTTATCAGTTTCTTGCTATTCTTTACACATATATTATTTCCAATCATATCAATGGTGCTTTAAGATAAAATTTATTTCAGCCACTTTACAGAAGCAGAAAAGGAGCATGAAAGAGATTTATGTTTCCCAAGATCACATTTCATATGACAGAGGTAGGACTCAAATTCATGTCTGTACTTTTTGCTCTGCTCAATCCTGAATAATTACCTTTCTAAAAACAGTGTAGCATCCATGGTAACCTTCTGTGCGGCTCAGCCTCAACTTTCCCCTCTGGCTCTTTCCTGTGACATGTGCCCTGCTCATTATACCCTTGGCAGGGCCCAGGCTGGTTTCCTTGGGACCCAGGCAGGAGAGGAAACATTTAGAATGCACCACAGGCAGAGTCCTATTTATCTTCTGAATGAGTAAAGAATTTCAGGCTGTAGGGAAGAGGTGATTTACCAATCAAACCTCCTCTTCTACAAGTCAAGAAACAATGGTGAGATAATCTATGACAGCAAGGAAAAAGCTTCCTAACACCCTAAATCCCAGAGAAGTCCCTGGAGGGTTTCAAATTTGAATCATTTTGGCTTAGAAGGAAGTTAGTTTCAAATGAACCTGTGGAAAGTTGAGATTCATTGTCAATAAATCTTCCCTGCAGTTTCTGTCTGATGTTTCACATTCAGTTAAAACCTTTAATTCCCTCAGGGAAGCTACGAAAACAACAAGCGTCCCACTAGAAGCTTAGGAATTAACCCACCAAAGCAGCTCCAGAACCAGAAAAGCCCCAAGGGCCAATTCAGTGGGACCCAGACTCTGGTACAGGCCTCCAGGGCTAGTGTTAAGAATCATCTGGCCAACTCAGTAATACTAGGGATGTCTCAGGTTCCCTAAGATAATGCATTTGCCCTCAGGAATTTCAAACTTGCAGAAAAGGTACACATTTAATTAATTTATTAAGGTATATTGTGTATGTGGTGTTCATCTACATGGAAAAAGAAGAAAAAGAAAGAAAAGATTAGAAACAAAGAGAGGTCCTACAGATATGAAGAACACACTCAACTAATTGTACTTAACGTGACCATGGGCCAGGTATTATCACCTCTGCTTCAAAAAATAGGAAAGTACAGAGACAATGAGGAATCCATCCCAGGTCACTTATCTAGTAAATGATAGAAAAGGAATGGAGCGCCATATCAGAAAATTTAACTCTAGGTCTCTTTGCACTGGACCATGTGAAGTTTTGAACTTTTCCCCCCATTTTCTGTTGGAGTAAATATGATCCAAATAGTTATTCTTTTGTATTCCTCTCACATTTCCTGCTGAACTTAAAAATTACATATATATATATATATATCTCCTCACATTACTGCAAATCAGTTCTCATACACCCTTATCTCCAGCTTCCTGAAATGTGGCTTCCGATATTCAGTTGGACTTTGCCTTGATTTGTTGTTCATGTTTGGATGCCTCACTTAAATTACTACTGTAATCCCTTCTCTGGAAGACTCACTCCTTCATTTATTGTGCTACTTAGAAATATGCAGAAATGAATTTTCATAGCCTTCACATCTTCACAGAAACAGACTAATTCTTAATTCCTTTTCATTAGAGATAACTCTTGAGGATCAAGTACTGGAGTTGTATTAGTACATTCTCCGGCTGCTATTAAAGACATATCTGAGACTGAGTAATTTATAAAGAAAAAAGTGTTTAATGGACTCACAGTTCCATGTGGCTGGGGAGGCCTCACAATCATGATGGAAGGTGAAGTAGGCACAATCTTCAGTTTCAAAGGCTATCTCTCATTTTAGAAAATTTGAAAACTAATATTAAATGATCCTTTCTAAAATCACATATCACAGATTTTCTGGTTTGGATGGGCCTTGGTAGCACTTTTAACCAGGATTCATTAACATTGCTTTTGTGATATATTTACTTTAAAAGAGATTTGGGTGATATTAATATGATCCATACCTTTTTATGCTCCTAACATGGTATGTTGTGATTATTGCCATCCCATCCCAAACATATTCCTAAAATATCCCTTGAATATTCAGAGGATGTAAAAGAACTCATTATCTTAACTTCAGAAGTGGGGAAGTCAGTGCTACTAGACACTCCTGTTTCCAGTTCTCTGTGTACCAACTGTTCATTAGAGCACATCGGTATTAAGATCAAAATGGAAAGTTTACCCTAAAATGGAAAGTTTACCCTAAAATGGAAAGTTTACCCTGCCCACATCAAGGGACACAAAGACATGTTATTGTGTTATAACTACCCAGCAGTCATTCCCATTAATCTCTGATCCTGAATGGTGATGCCACATTCCAGCCATGATACGCATCTACCTACCTACCTCATGTTAGAGTTCCAGCATTTGCAACTAGGAAATTACCATGTACTTTATTTCCCTTCTTCATGTGGGGCTTCCATTTCTCATGTAATTTTGGGATATTAATAAGTACTTGAGCAGTAGTGCAGTAGTGAGAAACAAATGAGATGGAATACACGGAAGCACCAAATACTGGGCCAGATCTAGGGTAAGGTATTCAGTAGGTGTTTGTTGAAACAGAATCTATGAACGATGGCACCATTTTTTTCATAATGCTTCTATTACTTAAGATTGAGCTGCACCAGAAAACCATCCTGCTGGCTTTTCCTCTCCTCACAGTGCTGCCCTACAGCTGCTGTTTAACAACCTCAACTGGAAAAATCAAAAGGATCATCTTTAGGAGCCTCTGGGAAGGCATTTAACCTCAAGTTATTGCACAACCTGTTGATCCACCTTTTATCAAAGCTCACTCCAGACACTTCAAATGTCCAAGCAGATTAAGCAACTAAGACTTCTTAAAGGCACAAGGGGATTTATCCACTCAGCACTGCCGTCAGACAAGTGTTCCCCAGTCACCAAACAGCATCAGCACACATAACTCTTTTGTTTCTAAAACAAGACACCGCCAAAGCTGAGATAAATTAAAATACATTTCTTCAGCAGTTAAAATCCATGTTGGTAAATATTTGTGTAAGGAATCATAACTCAAGCTTCATTAACTATTTAATGTTGAAATTTAAAATACGAAGAATAGTTTCTTTTCCTTTTTTTCTTTGAGAACAAGCAAAAAATTTAAATTCTCTGTAATAACACAAGTATGAAGAATAGTTTCTTTTCCTTTTTTTCTTTGAGAACAAGCAAAAAATTTAAATTCTCTGTAATAACAGAAGTGACATTCATCAAATCAGTGATGGTATCCATAAAGCTATGCCAAGATATCTAGATTTATAGTTTCATAAATGCTAGGATTTGTTTAAAATAAATATGTTTGTGCCATTTTTACCAGATATTAACCTATGCTAATGAAGGGCAGGCAGATCCTACTTTCCTAGTCTTTAGTCAGTCTGAATTTCTTATATCATTGTTGTGGATAAAACGACAGACAACTGGATGATGGACAGATGGTATTTGCATTCAGGCTCAATGTTTTAGAATCCTTTGAATGCAGTCTCTAAGTTCCTCTCCAAGACAAAATAGTAAAAATACGTCCAAACTTTTAATTTCTTATTGTTCCAATTTGACATGTGACAAGTTAATCAACTATTTTCTGGACACCACGCTAGCTTGTAGAATGTGGAGACTTGCACATGAAGAGCAATAACTTTTCAGTCAGGAGAAATCAGTGAATTTAAGTCACGTTAGTCTTGGGACCTGAGGCAAACCTCAACTTCTCTCTGTTTTAGTTTCTCCATGAGTAAAATAAGGGTATTAAGAGCAACTTCAGAGGGTTACTGTGAGTGTTAAAATGAGGCAGTGAGCATGAACACTTTGGACAGAGGAAATGCTCACTGTATTGTATGAAGGAAATAATTTACAGAAAGATTGATCTTTCTTTCCTACTTGATTGTCAGCTTTGTGAAAGGAGGAGCCACGTTGGCCATTTCATCACTATGTGCCTGGGAGCTAACCATGGTCAGCACTTGGTAGGCATTCAATACTAGTTTAACTCAATATACTTGCATTAATGTCTGTTATTCTGTTTTATATCGATAGAATTTCTGTGAGATAAGTATAATAGATACTATTCTTCCTATCATACACTGTCATTTCCATAATATTATAGCTCTGTATTCAAAAAGTAATGCCAATATTTAAAATATTGTGTAAAATATTATATTGACCCGTAACTTAAATATTATGTAGTTGAAATACGATCAATAGGCTCTTATTTACAATGTGAAAAGCAATGTGCTAAATAATACGAGTGCTAGGGTGTAATAAATGATTTATGTAATGTACTACATGCAGATACTCTTCTAAGAACATTACGTGTTTCAGCATATTTAATCCTCACAAGACAGATCCTACTATTAGCCTATTTACAGATAGGCAATGTAAAGGAGTAATCTATCTATCATCTCATGGCTAATGAAAAGGTAAAGCTTGACAGTTAACACAGGCACTCTGGCTTTACAAACGTATCATTACACTCTCCATTCCCCCTTTGAGAAATAACACATAGCTTGCCTTAAATAAAGGAATGATTGCCACCTCTAATTGAGGTGGAAGAAACTGAGAAAAATAAGGGAAAGGAAGGAGTAAATAAGTAATTTTTGAATTTCTAGAGACATTTCAATGTAAACTTTTAAAAATTATTCACTCACATAAACAGACTAAAGGATATAAATAGGATCCTATTAATTGATGGAGAAAAAAAATCATTTGACAACATCCAATATCCATTTATGACCAAAAAGTCTCAGGAAACTGGGAGTATAGGAGAAATTCCTCAACATGATATAGAACATCTACAAAAAACCTAAACCTGATGTGTAATGGTGAGAAACTGGATGTTTCTTAAAATGCTAAGAATGAGAAAAAACCAAGGATGCCTTTTATCACCAGTCCTATTCAACATTGTCCTGGAAGCCCTAAATAGTGAAGTTAAATAATAAAATCATATTAAAATATATGAATTGAGAAGAAATATATAAAACTGGTTTTATTCACAGATGACATGATTGTCTATAAAGAAAATCCATGAGTCTTCAAGTACCTCCTGAAACTAACAAGCAACTATAACAAAGTCACAAAATACAAGGTTAATATACAGAAGTTGCTTTCCTATGTGTCAGCAACAAATAATTAAAAATGAAAATTTATAGAAATTTGTAACAGAACTGAAAAAAGAGAAATATTTAGCTATGAATCCAACAAAACAAATACAAGATCTATATGCAGAAAACTATAAAACTGACAAAAAAAAAAATCAAGCAACACCTAAATAAATAGAGATATGTTTTGCATTGATGGGAGAGGAGACTCAATATTGTCTAGATGTTAGTTCCTCCCAACTTGATGTATACATTCAACACATTCCAAATTAAAATCCTGGAAGGTTATTTATTTATTTATTTTTGATATATTGGCAAACTGACTCTAAAGTTTAGGTGGAGAGAAAAATGATCTAGAATATCCAACACAATACTGAAAAAGAAAAAAATTGGAGGATTCATTCCACCTGGTTTCAAGTGATACTGTAAAGTTGCAGTAATCAAGACATTTGATATTGATAAAAGAATATACTTATAGATCAGTGAAACAGAATAGAAGGTTCAGATATATATACAGACCCATACAATAACAACAACTGATCTTGAACAAAGAAGAAAAAGCAATTCAATGGAGAAATAATAGACTTCCCCCCCCCGCAAAAAAAATGGTGCTGAAACAATCAAGTATCCATATGCAAAAAAAAAGAACCTAGACATATACCTTACATCTTTCACAAAAATTAACTTAAAATGGATCACAGAACTCAATGTAAAAATTAAAAGTATAAAGAATGCCTGGAAGAAAATATGAGAAAAATCTGGACCACTGAGTTTGATAAATTTTTAGATGAAATGTACAATCTCAGAAATAAAATAATTGGTAACTTAGACTTTACTAAAATTAAAACCTTTTGTTTTATGAAGGAAACTGTTAAGAAGGAAACTGTTAAGAGACTAAAAAAACAAGCTTCAGGCTGGGGAAAAGTATTTGCAAAACACATATCTGATGAAGGGTTTATATCCAAAATATACAATGAACTCTTAAAATTCAATAATTAGAAAATGTTTTAAAATGGGCAAAAGATTGTAACAGACACCTCAACAAAGTACATATCAAGAAGGTGAACAGGCATATGAAGACATTTTCAACATAATTTGTCATAGGAAAATAAAAGTTAAAACAATGAGCTATCACTATATACTTATTATAATGGCTAAAATACAAAAGACTGCCAAGCAATTGCTGGTGAAGATGTGGGGCAAGAAGGACTCTCATTCATTGCTGGTGGGAATGCAAAATAGTATGTGTGCGCACTTTGGAAAGCAGTTTGACAGTTTCTTACAGAGCCAAAAATGTCCTTACTATAAAAGATTAATCACTAATGTTTCTGCTTACCCAACTGATTTAAAACTTGTATCTACACAAAAACATGCATTGAAATGTTTACAGCAGTTTTATTCATAATTACCAAGAATTGGAAGCAAGCAAGATATCTTTCAGTTGGTGAATAAATACATCGTGGTATAACCATACCATGGAATATTTTCAGCAATAATAGTAAATGAGCTATCAAGCCATGAAAAGATGCAGGTTAATCTTACATGCATACTGCTAAGTGAAAAAGCCAGTCTGAAAAGGCTACATACCATATGATTCCAATTATATGACATTCTGGAAAAGGCAAAAATTATAAATGAGATAAAGTGATTAGTGGTTGTCTGGAACTTGGAGTTGGCGGCAGGGAAAGGATGAACAGATGAAGTACAGGGACTTAGGGCAGTGAAACTATTCTGTATGGTATATTAATGGTGGATACATGCCATTATGGGTTTATCAAGACCCACGGACCTTTATAGCACAGGTAATGAACCTTAATGTGTACAAATTAAAAACAAAATAAAATACCAAGGAGGTCGGGAAATCTAGGAATGGAATATAGAATGTGATAAAATATTCTCACTATATTACAAATATATGAAACAACTTCACTAAAGAAGTGGAAGGGAAGAGACACTAACTTAAGTAACTTTGAAATGAGTGAATCTACGAAATTTAAGGTAAAATGAACCGAATGAACTGCACATGAGCACGGTACTTTACTCGATAAAATTATTTTCTACAGGCTACATTTTAACAATTCTGAAACCACTATACATGTACACTGTGATAAAACAATTCAGTAAATGAATGATGCATGTATGAGAGCGAGGTTTCTCACTTTAGTCTGGGAGGATACAGATAAACAAGGCAAAAAGGCTAGAATGATCCATGTGGTTGAATAAAAGTTGGAGAAACCAGTATAGGTACAGCTAGTTCCATACACAAATATTTATAGATAGGTGCATATACATGGGTCAGTATAAACCCATATATTTCCTTGCTCTGTCAGCTAAGACAGCCCAGAAGCAGCAACACCCCAGCAGCAATGAGAAAACCTAATGCCCAGTTCTTGCTTTCTAAAACTATTCTCCAATAAAAGAAACCAGAGATCCTTGGATAAGTGGCTGCTTCTATGACTGAAGCAGGACATATATAAGATGAGCCTGAAACATCTTGTACCACCACAAATTAAAGAGCAGCAAAAAAAAAAAAAAAAAAAAAAAAATTAAAACCGTGCTCAAAATCATATGAGTATGTCAAAGGAACAACACAGGAACTAACAGAAAGAGCTTTCAATGACCAAACCTGGAGCAATAGAGCAAGGAAATAAAGTAGTATTTAATTATATTCCAAAGTATAACGTAACTATCCATGAGTTTATAATGATATAAATAAATATTCAGATACATAAACAAAAGTGAGAAAAAAGATGTCTTCCATGCAGAAAAATTCCAAATAATTTATGTAGATATTCTACCCTCAAGAAGATAGAAAATAACTCTCCACTCTTAAAGAATAGGCTGTCAAGGTGGGCAGATCACCTGAGGAGTTCAAGACCAGCCTGGTCCAACATGATGAAACCCCATCTCTACTAAAAATATAAAAATTAGACGGGTGTGGCGGTGGGTGCGTGTAATCCCAGCTACTCAGGAGGCTGAGGCAGGAGAATCGCTTGAATGCGGGAACTGGGGGTTGCAGTGAGCCAAGATCGCGCCACTGCACTCCAGCCTGGGAGACAGAGAGAGACTCTGTCTCAAAAAAACAAACGAACAAACAAACAGACAAAAGGCTGTAAATAGTGGCCTCCTTTCAAAGAATATGGCATGGAAAAAGAGGAAAAAAGAGTTAACTTCAAAGCGAAAAAACATTACAAACAAGACTCAGCCAGGTGATCAGTATTAGCATCAACAGTGAAAATTGATGTTGATAGTATGTATTCTTAATGTAATGTGTTGAAAATGGCACTTTACCTGCATGGTCTTCCTCCTCAAAGAACAGAACCCCAGGTTTATCATTAAAAAATGCAAATTCTAATTGAGGGGCATTCTATTAAATTTCTGAACAGCATACCTTAAGACAGTCGAGGTTACCAAAAGCAAGAAAAGTATGAGAAAATATCACAGCCAAGGGGAAACTAAGGCAACACGATGGCTAAATATGGTGTGGTATTCTGAATAAGGTCTTGGAACAGTAGAAGACATTTAGGTGAAAGAAAGAAAATTTGAATAAAGCATGGACTTCAGTTAAAAAATAATATATCACTATTAGTTCATTCATTGCGGCAAATATACCATAGTAATATATGATGTTAGTGACAGGAAAAACTGGGTGTGGGTTATGTGGAAACTCCTTTGACTATCTTTCCAATTTTTCTGCAAATTTTATACTGTTCTAAGATTAAAAGCATATTTAAAATGAGAAAACTATATTCAAAGGAAGTGAAGGATATACTATTGGGTTGATCTTAGTCAAATTTCTGTTCCGCTCTTTAATATTCTGGAAGAAATAACACAAACATACTTTATGATGGTCCCTGGCACTCTGAGTTACACCTTTCTTAAACCTCAGACAGTCTAGATCATTTCATGTACAGCTTTTGAATGCATACAACAATATGGCCGCATAATAAAAGATAACACTAAAATGGTGTCGTTGAGGTGTCAGAAACTGTTTTAAATCATCTTCATCTCTTCACTCACTGAACCTCCACAACAACCCTGTGAGGTACGTATGTATTCTCTTTACTATCACCACCTACATTTTATAAATGAGACCACCAGGCACTGCCAGTTAATTGGTCCCAACTGTACATCTAATGATCAGAGAGCTATCATTTACCCTAAGTCCAGATTGTTTTATTTACCTCTACCTCTACTGCTTTCCATTTTACTATTCAAATAGGCAAAACATAAGGCCTAATTTCTACCCTAATTTTCTTACCCTTTAGAGTAGTACAAATTCAGAATAATCGTCCCCATCCAAATTCCATTCAATAACTCCTTTTTTTAGTATACAAAGCATTGTATGATTTGTAGAATAATTTGTTGGTTACTAGTGCGAAACCCTATTTGGATTTAGCTATTATCATTCCACAAATAAAGATTCAGGCTTCAAGTATTTTACCCAGCTTTATTCACACAGAAAAGCTGTCACACCTTGTTCTCTTCTCCCCTGGTTTTAATTAATGTGTATTTGGGGGTAAACATTTTGTTGGGTGTCTGTTCCTCAATCTGAAATCATTCTGCAGAATACGAATGTAGGGAAGAATACCTAACCTTTAATGGATTAGTGCAAGTAATTGGAAGAATTAGTTTGAATTCTAAAATGTATATACTTTATAAATCACTTTGTTTTCATTAATCACCTTTCCTTAAATGTAATAAGATATGAAATTCTGGAGTCAGAAGAACAGTCATCCTATCTATTTCCATTACTTTATCGATGAAGCCACATAATGAGTAGATGCTTGAGATAAGATATAAGCCAAAGGTTGTAGGTAACAAGCACCTGTACATAGTTTTTCTCCTGAAAACACTGATTTTTAACCAAATTTTATTTTTCTCTTGTTTCCTGCTTTATCCTTGCTAATTCCTAGGATTAAAACAAATGTATTTACTTAAATATATGTTTACACTGACAAAACTAAAAGGAATTTAGTTTTTATTTTTCTATTATTACATTTACTACTTATTTTACCAAAACTTCTTAGAAAACATTTTAAATACTTTTATATTAATAAAAACAAAATATTAGTATGCTACATATTAATGTCTATAAATTCATATTTTTAAATGTCTCAGTTTCTTTCATATATCTGGAATTTTGCTAAAGAGATGAGAAAACGGTTATATATGAAAGGTAAAACCTACAAATGTAACAGTGTTGAATATTTTTCACATGGAAAGCGGGGTTTCAGTGAAGTTTCCCAAATATTTTACAGACTATTTTTTCATGTTTTGAAAATAGCATTTTAGTTACTGGTTTCAATAGGAATGTCTTCATTCAGGCCTTTCACTGGTCATAGAGACAATAATAAGTAGAATACACAAAGCACTGTAACTGAAATGTGGACAAAGTACCATGGGAACAAAGAGATGATGAATTATTTCCAAGAGGAGTCATTAGATGACATTACACTTTCCTGACTTTCCAGGACAAGGAAGAAAAGAAAAAGAAAAAGAAAAAGTAGAAGAAGAAAAAAGACGTGCCCAAGAGGCATCATTTGAGTCAGGCTTACAAACATGGATGGGGTTGCATAAATACTCTAATGTAGTTAAAGTGTAGGGTGGGAAGGCAGGGGTGCAAAGGGAATATATTAAGAAGGGTTGGGGTCCAGATGAAAGGCATAAAGCTGGAGAAGTAGGGTTTAGGGTCAAATTGTGAAAAAAATTCAAATGTGGGGGTGCTGGCAGGAAAGGTTCAGATATGTCTTTTTCTAAAGATTTTCATAATACTCGTCCACATACAGGACATGACTCTCTTGTACGGGTGTTGAGGCCATATTAAATAGATTCGAATACACTTGCTACTGGCTGGCTCCACGATGATTTAATCCATGCTAGATCTGCCTGAAGGAGATAGATAGAAAAGACAAGTTTTGAGTGGGAGTTCAGTAAACAGATTGGCCACTTGTAGCTATGAGCAGCTTCCGGCAGGTAATTGTTTGCAACATCTCAGTATCTTCACTTTTCACAGCTCTGGATTGTTTCTAGATCAATGATTCTGTGATGGTTATCCTGTTTCCCCTATTGCTCAATTGTTCAGAGTCTTTTTTTCTCTCCCAAGTCCAAAAATAAAATGCATTTATGTATAATTTTTATACTTACGTTATTAAATAATGTAGAATTTATTTTCATTTGTGGAATGAGGAAAGGCTATATTTTGTTCACTGTGATTACTGCCTATTTTTAGCCTATTAATTGTAAGTTATGCCACATTACTTTTGGAATGAGGTGTAACACATAGTAAATAAAAGTGGGGAGGGAGGAAGGGGAAGGATGAAAAGGGGAAGAGAGGAAAAGAAAAAAGGAAAGAAGACGAGATGGAAATAAAAAGACAGGTAAAGGAAATAAGGGTTGAAAAGAAGAAAGAAACGTAGAACAGAGGGAAAGAGGAGAAAATAAGAAAAGAAAAAAGAAGGAAAACAAGAGGCATATATTCTCACACAAAATCTAAAGCTGTTTCAAAAGTATTTTGTATTTGTTTAAGTGAATGTCAAGTTCATATGGAAATAACTTTTAAAAAGAGAATACTGGTATGTAGAGATAAACTCAAGTAAGTTTGTTACATATTCAGTCCTGTTAGTGTTACCTCACAGTTGCTGTTTATCAAGGAAATAATGGAGAGTGTTAGAAATAATGTTATTAAGGTAAGATTATAGGTGCTTCCAAAAATGACAACCCATAGCAATAATATAAAAACATTGAATTGTGTCAGAAAGAAATGATGAAGAAATCTGTATTGCAATCCTGACATTAACAAGCTTGATCTTGAAACGCACAGTTGCTTAAACATAATTGACGTGGGCAAGATGATCTATTTGAATGGTTCTAGGTATGATATTCTATGTTTCTATTAGTCACTTAATTTTTTTTAATTGGCATATTTCTATAGTAGATAACAATGGAAACCACAACAGAAACAGACAACAGAAGAGCAAAAGAGAATGGTCTTTAGAAGGAAACATCTAGTGCTATATATACCAGAGGACTGTAATATAGACTCTTACACAACTAGAGTGAGAAGTATGCTTTCCTTTTACAGATAGGAACCCCAAAGCTTAAACAGGAAAACTGATTATTTAAAGCAGTGTTTCTTAACCAGAGGCACTTTTGGCCCCCAAGAAACATTTGGAAATATCTTGAGACATATGTGGTTGACATAGCTTGGGGAGCAGAAGTGTCATACTGGCTTCTAATGGAAAGAGGCCAGAGATGCTCCTAAACACCTTAAAAATGCATATGACAGCTTCCAACAACAAAATATTGTTCAGTTCAAAATGCCAAATGCCCAGGTTGAGAAATCCTGAGTTGCCACACACAATCAGTTACCTTCTCCTTCCCTTCCCTTCCCTTCCCTTCCCTTCCCTTCCCTTCCCTTCCCTTCCCTTCCCTTTCCTCTCCTTCTTCCCCCTCCCCTACCCCAGTGGAGTCTCACTGTCGCTCAGGCTGGAGTACAGTGGTGTGATCTCAGCTCACTGCCATCTTCACCTCCCAGGTTGAAGAGATTCTCCTGCGTCAGCCTCCCGAGTAGCTGGGATTACAGGCGTGCACCACCATGCCCGGCTAATTTTTGTATTTTTAATAGAGACGGGGTTTCACCATGTTGGCCAGGATGGTCTCGAACTCCTGATCTCAGGTGATCCACCCACCTCGGCCTCCCAAAGTGCTGGGATTACAGGCATAAGCCACCGCACTGAGCCACAATCAGTTACCTTTCTAAATCTCTGTCAGTAATGAAGATTATATTGTTAAATACACCACGAATAATTTAAATCACTCTATATCGTGCTTGTTCTGGTGGAGCAGTTCCTGAGAGTGACAACTCCAGTTTTCTATTACGCAACACACTGGGTTCAAGAGTCCAGTTAGACAAGCATCTCAGGACAAACTCCAAACATGTGGACATATGTTCCCAGTCTACTTGAAAAGGCAAAGGTCACGAAGAATGTAATGTGCCTCTAAAATAATCCAGTAACGATCAGAAATTGCATGAATAGAAGGATTCTATAAAAATGAGTGATACCCACATTGAATTAGGAACAAAACAGCTAAGCATGTAAATAACAGGCCCAAATCATCATTCCTCATTTCCCCTTACTCTACCGGGGTTTGGGTTTTCCTTCTTGAGGCGCTCAGTTCTTGAGCAGCCTTGTGTCACCCAGGACCGATTTAAATACATATGTCTATAGGAAGTTCTTCAGAATGTAGCTGTGGGGCAATCACAGAATGACAATGATTTCAGCAGATCCACGTAAGACCTCATTGACAAATGGAGAGACCACAGAATTTTAGAGCTAGAAAGAAAGTAGGAATTACTTGTTTTAACCAGCTCAAGTCTCAGACAAAGAAATCGATGTCCTGAGTTGGGAGGAGTAGGAGAATGTCTGGCTGAGTGCCAAACCCCAAGTTACTAGCAGGGCCAAGATCCTGGTCTCCTAAAGAGCCTGGACCTCACCAGCCTGAGAAGAGATGGAGATGTGCGGATTAAATAAGTCCATGTTCTACTTCCCCTCTAGATTGTGTGTTGGGTTCTTCATATGTAGATGATTGTTCCCACCTAGTAGAAAGCATGATAGTACATTCAACTGAAAAGGTTTACCAGGAGATCGGAAGTCTGAAAAGAAAAAGCAATTTTCCCAAGGCCACAAAACTAGCAAGTAGCTGAGTATGAGTTTAAACCCATGTCATCTTATTCAAAGTCCAAAAATTTAATTGTCTGGGACATTCAGTGTGGCAGGAGGAGGGGTGAGGTAGAGTGAAGGAGGCAAAAATATCCATTACCTTGGAGGTTAAAACCCCAAGGACTTTCCCCGTTAAGACGCAATATATAAAAGTTCAGAAATCTGCCTCATTGTTCCCAATATTCACCCTCCTCTCTTGCCATTACCTGTCCTATAAAGTGACTAATGATATTTCAAGTAGACCATTCAGTATAAACACTACTTTAGCAAAGAGATAAACTGCTGGAGTTTCCCAACAATTCAAGATAGAAACTCCTCTTATGTATGGCCTTAAGACATTTAAAAATGTATATCATCAACTGCCACAATGAGCAATAGACCAGACCAACGTTAACTATCCTTTTTTTGAGTCATGATCCTTCTGAATATCTAATACAATTTCTATACTCAGAAAAATGAACATATTTGCACACAATTTTGGCACACTCCCAATACACATGATTCATGAAAACCCCAGTAGCTCATCAATGGACCCCAAATTCTTTAGGTGAGGAATTTTTGTTGTAGAACAAATTCTGCAACAAAGTATGTGTATTGCCTTATACTTGTTAAATGAACCTCAGGGTCTCAGTTTTTCCACCTATAAGAAGGTAGATTTGGGCTGGGTGTGGTGGCTCACATCTGTAATCCTAACACTTTGGGAAGCTGAGGCAGGCAGATCACCAGAGGTCAGGAATTCGAGACCAGTCTCACCAAAATGGTGAAACTCCATCTCTACTTAAAAATACAAAAATTAGCTAGGCGGTATGGCACATACCTGTATCCCCAGCTACTTCGGAGGCTGAGGCAGGAGAATCACTCGAACCTGGGAAATGGAGGTTGCAGTGAGCCGGATCATGCTACTGCACTCCAGCCTGGGCAACAGAGTGAGACTCCGTCTCAAAAAAAAAAAGGTAGATTTGAATGCTGGCCACTCTGTCATTCTATGTTGCTGATGAAATTAGAAGAGTATAGTGGAAGATATTCCAGGAGTCCCAAAATCCCATCTGTCATTGCTTTGCGTTGTGAATCAAGGAGTTTACTTCCCCTCTCTGGGACTTAGTCTCTGCCATTATAAAGTGAGGAACGAATACAAGATAACCTGTAAATCATCTTTTGGGTCTAGTGTTTTGACATTCTTAATTCAGGAAAGAATAAGGTGGTACAGGAAACAGCTTTAACTCTCTAATAAGCATGTAGAGATAGATTCACCTGCTATAAACAAAAATCCTGCCAGGACCTCTCCAGTGACCACTTACATAAACAATAACATACTTGCTCTTGGCTAGGTCCTACAGTGTGACTGGTGAAGCAGGATACTGTAACAGTGGATATCAGGTTTTTTATCAGCTCCCTTACCAATCTTTGTGGCCATAAACCCCTGCAGCATTGACCCCTATCAGTAGCCACATCTTTACTAGCAAAAGGGTACAGCGATAAGAACTCAAGTGGATTTTGAGAGAGGATAGGTCAGGAAGTAGCCTCAGAGCCAGAGGAGATGAAACAGCTGTTTCTAGCACACAGAGGTATTGTAGTGAATAAGCTCAGTGTCAGAAGTGTGTGTGAACTGCATCCTCTTAAGCAACCAACTGTCTGTTTATAATCAAGGAGCTTTCCCCAGGCACTAAAGAAGGGGATAAATCTTTCTTATCTTAGGAAGGATTATATCCTGTACTCACATTCACTCCTAACATTTCTGAATTTGTAAGACCTAGAAATGTGGAGACTTTGGTTAAATTTTATTTCACTTGGACATCTCAAGTTACTCATTTCTAAAGTGGAGGAAGACAACATTATCTCTAAAGCATTTTATAATTTGAAGATCTTAATTTTCATGCATTTTCCTCAAAACCAATTTCTTTAAACTCAATCCCCCAACCCCAAAATCCTTTGAAGGAGACAAGTATTGAAGCTTATTTCTGGACTTTTTAATATAACCATTGCTTCACTTCTCCTCTAACAGAATTACCAAGCTTTAATAGATGAGGCAAGTTGCTAGTTGTTGTTTTTTTTTCTTTCAGATCACATTACTTTGAGAGCTTCTTTGAAATGAAAGGGAAATAAAGAGCCATAACATAGTCTAGTCTTGACAGATGTCCTTCCAAAGGATCTCCAATTGTTTGCTTCACAGTTTTTATGTTCATTCAGTTATTTAACAGGTATTATCGGACACCTGCTACATTTCAGAGAACTGTAAATAAGACATTATTTCTTCTCTCAAGATGTTTATGGTAGAGGAGAAGACAGTGAGGGTAACAATACAATACCCACGGTTCCTCTACCATCGTATATTAGAATTAGAAGTCATCTTAAAGGGCACGTTGTCCAATCACCCATTTGAAGCTTGGTATTTCCCTCTAGTGGCCCTACTCCATGGTTGTCTTGCTATTCTTTAAGTAACCTAGATAACTGGGAGTCTCACTGTTTTCTGTAGCAGCCCACTTCATTTTCATTTGCAATTCTATATTCCCTTGAAATTACACAAGGAGACTACAAACTAGGTTCCCCTTCTACTCAGGAAGTAAGACTTCAACTGAGGCAGGGCTGTAAAGGTATCAAGCTCAGGTAACAGGCGAGCATCAAAGATAAAATAATGCTGATTTCTGACACAACTGTGGGATCATTCAAACTAGGCAAGTGCTTTTCCGTTTCTTGTCTTGGTTTTCCCATCTCTAAAATGATGGTATTGGATTGTATTAAAGGAAAACTTTGCATTTATGTGAACACTCGCCTAGAAAATAGCAAAACTATGTACTGTTTCATCATAACTGAGCCAAATCAAGTGGAGCTGATTTGACCATGGACTTGAATGATCTGGGTGCTCCAGACTCTATTGAACCTAACTGAAGACAATGGAGCTTATTTTGCCCAATTGTGTACAGATCTGTAGGCCCCTTCTCCCTTATCTAGAGCGTGAATTTTCAATCCTTCATTCACCCAACCACCAAGGACCTCCTCTTCCTAGTGTTAAAAACCCTGACCCTCGGCCAGGTGTGGTGGCTCACACCTGTAATCCCAGCACTTTGGGAGGCTGAGGCGGGTGGATCATGAGGTCAGGAGTTCAAGACCTGCCTGACCAATATGGAGAAACCCCGTCTCTCCTAAAAATACAAAAATTAGCTGGGCAGGGTGGCAGGTGCCTGCAATCCCAGCTACTCGGGAGGCTGAGGCAGGAGAATCTCTGGAACTTGGAAGGCGGAGGTTGCAATGAGCCGAGATTGTGCCACTGCACTCCAGCCTGGGTGACAGAGTGAGACTCTGTCTCAAAAAAAACCAAAAACAAAACAAAACAAAACAAAAAAACAAAAAAAAAACCCTGCCCCTGCCCCCCACCCCTTGAGTAAAGTTCTCAGTGAATTATTTGACTGGTGGTATGTTCCCTGACCTGGCAAGTTTGTAAACTTTGCTATTGTTTTTTAAGCTCTTGGGCATTATCTATTTATTATTTATTCTTTTTCCACTGGGTAGACTCTAAGTTCCTGTCTAGCTCCAGTAGTTCATGAAATTATGTTTCTAAAAACGCCTCAGTCAACAGCCACCTATCAGTCACTGTTTGAAAGCCAAGATGTGAGGGCCCACGGTCCCCAAAAACTGGAGACATCCTGTGGTGCCACATCTTAGTTTCTTTGAATGGCATTACCACCCTGCCTGTGAGAGAGCTCTATGTCCAGCCATTCTTGTTTATGACACTTCTTACTCACTCACTGTCTTCTATTGCCAGCTTCAGTATCAAGAAGGAGAAACTGCAAAGACTGAATCTAAAATACAAGTCTAAAAAGAAAAACAGGTAAAAGTTCAAGGGACAAACTCAAAAATTAGTGCTCAGGATGGAGGCCTGAACCTGGACACCAAGAGTACACATTCCTCTGTGCTTTCTTTTCCCTCCTGAAATGACGAGTCACAGCTCTGCACCTTCTCTACTTTACTTCCTGCCACACAATCAAACAATTTGGAGAACTTTGAGCCAAACTCCTCATTTTACAAGAGAAGAAACTGTAACTCAGAAATATGAAGGGCAATATTCAAGACAGCAGAGCTGCTTAGTGCAAAGTCAAGACAGGAATGCAGGGTTTCTGATTCCCAAAGCAAAGCAGTACTCTTCTCACCATTTTATCCCCCTTCTCTTTGTTCATTTGTTTCTCAGCTAGTTCCCTTCTTTTAAAAAACTCATATTGTCCCGGGGTTGTTGTTGTTTTAAGAAGGAGAAATATAAGACCTCTGATTCACATCCTACAGGTCTTGGGTAAGATGGCTGGAAAGATACAAATGCATTATTGCTACCAAATAATGCTTTCAAATTTAATATCAATGTTGTTATCAAATTTCTAATTCTATAGAAAAATCAGCTGTGAGAGAAAAAGCTTTCTTTTCTTTTTCTTATTCTTCCTCCTTTCTTCCATTGAACGCATATATATCAAAGACTTGCTATACAAACCAGTTTGGGAAATATACAGTTAAAACCTTTTATGCCTTTATGGAGTTCACAGGAAACCATATGTTATGAGAGAGGTTTAAAGTAAGTGCTACAGAGGTTGGCTGAAGAAAGCTTCATCTTGACAGGGCCTTAGAGAACAAAAGAAGCTGGGGTGAAAAGAATAAAGGCAGAAGTGAAAGAAGAGTAACACTGAGGATGAAAAAAGGAAAATACTGGATGTATTCAAAACTAAGTGAGGCAGAGGAAGAAGCAACCTGCGATTCAGGGCAAAAGGAGAAAGATCAACCTAAGAAGAAATGAAAATCTCTCCAGTTCCTTTGACTCTGTCTTTATCAATTCTAACCCAACCAAGCCCCTTAGCATCCTCCCCGTGCCATCTCCTGCCACCACCTTGTCATCTCCTCCCCTTTTAGAAGTACCTTTTGTATTATGGTAATCTACTCACTGATTTCTATCTTTGGTTACATTTAGAACAATCTCATATACGTTTAGAAAAAGTCATAATTTCCACCACATTCTGTTTGTCTATTCTCATTTATGGTTTGCCTAGGGTCTGCCATACTTTGTAGTCTTCCTTTTGCTCTTTCAATTTTTTCTAAACTATTCTACTCTACATGTATTTGTTTGATTATATCTATTACACAAGTAATATATAAGCATATCCTTGGCCTGGCGCGGTAGTTCACACCTATAATTCCAACACTTTGGGAGGCTGAGGCGGGTGGATCACCTGAGGTCAGGAGTTCAGGACCCACCTGACCCCTTGACATCAATAATAGGCATCATATTTCTCTTCTGCTCTAATCTACTCTCACTTCCTGCCCTTACCTTCAGGTATACTAAACAACTCACAATTCTCAGAAGACAGTCTTATTCATACTTGACGCATATTTGCATGCAATTCTCCTGTTCTGAAATTCCCTCTATTATCCTTTTTGACTTTGTAAAGTGGAGTTGATCACTTTTTGAATTCTTTAACCCTCAAAACTCTCTGTTCAGATTTCCACCACCACATTTATAATGTGTATGATGATTAACTATCACTCTTCCCTACAGGATGATAAGTTTTAAAGACCTAGGTTTTGAAGAATGTATCTTATTCAGCTTTATATTTCTGGTACCTAGAAAAGTGTTTTACATACCATAGGTACCATATAAATGTTGAATTACTGAATTAAAGAATAAAGATTGAAAGGAAAGTATTTCTTTTGAGTAATCTCTGTAATCCTAAGGTGTAGCTATAATTATTGTACATAAAGTCCACATCATGCTATGGGTTTTCTTTTACCCACTCACACCTTGTATTACAGTCATAATGATATTTTACCAACTGCTTTCCTGCAGTTGCTGAAGCTGCAGATGTCTAGGATGTAATCAAACCTTGTTAGTTTTGAACTTTGAATGTAAAACCTTACTGAATCTATTTTTCATCGTAGGTGACATGTCTGAATGCTGCAAATTTCCTTCTGGTGAGAACACTGGGCACTTTAACACTTTGAGAGCAGGTGCTGAGTTGTTGTTATTCCAGGTCATGCAAGACAGAGATTCTATAAATTCTGAAGTAGTGAGGAGAGGGTAGGATTGGCAGGCTACTGCAATGACTTCATGTTCAAGTATAAAGAGGAGACCGAGTTTCCGACAAAAGAGCAGAGGATGAAATCATCTTGGCTGTGTTTGGGAACTGAAATTGTCCAACTATATGGTGGGACATTCAATATGCTAAATATGATAGGGGATGGAACTGATTCACTGGCTGTTGAGGAAGAAATATAGCTCTTCATGCTTTAGAAATGGCATTTTTCCTGTTTCCTGTGTCTGCTGCTCCAGCATCTTGTATTTTAGCAACTGAGTTGTCAAAGAAAGATTGTTTCTAAAAGAAAGTGAATGAATTAAGCATATGTTTTAAATTATTATCAAAACATCATGTAGATGGTACGAGCTTCACAAGGCAGCAAAGTGTAATGCATGTGGCTTTATTTTAGCTCTGCCACATACTGACATAAGTCTTGGGCAACCTATCTTTTGCGTTGTGCATATTTTCTCCTCTGTACAATGGAGATAATAATGATACTTATCTCAGAGTTGTTGTGAAGCTTAAATGAACAGATGCATATAAAGTGCTTAATACAGTACATTGCACATAGTTATCTAACATATGTTAGATATGATTAATCCTTTAGGTAATGTCTTTATAATTATTAAGAGTTTGAGCCACAGAATAAGGTGAACCCGGGCTTATATCTCAACTTTGCCACTTAATAGGTGCATGAAACTGACAGGCTAATTATCTGCTAATCCTGAGTTTCCTCATCTGTATAATGGAAATAATAAAAGCATCTAAAGCATAAGGTTTTGTAATCATTAAATTAAATAGCATGTTAAGTGAAGTCCCTATCATGATTTTTGATCGATGTAGTAAGTGCTTATTAGTATCAATTATAAACCATTCTCTGTATAGTTCAGAAATGAAGACATCAGAGATCCAACGATTCACTCTCCCCAAGAGTTCTAGTCTAGAAGTAAATTTTAGGAAGTAAAATTACAGTTTGGGGCCAATGAGGTAAAAGGAACCCTGGCACCATACAGAAAAGGCCATTAGGTCACAGATGCAGGAGTGATAGTTGTATTACCTTTGAGTAGAAATGTTCAGTGCAGACTAATGGTGAAAGACCTTCTAGGTGAAATAGACTAGCTAAAAGTCATTTCCTTGGATTTTTTTGCTATTATAAATAATACTTCAATAAACAACCTTGTGAATAGTATATACATGATTTTTTTCCTTAGGACCAAGTCCCAGAAGTGAAACTGCTGGGTTCAAACGATCAGCATTCTTGAGACTTTTGCAAAATATCATCCTATTTTTCTCCAGGATAATGTAACACTTTTAAGGTAGCAGTGTAAGAAAGGTTCCCCCCTCCTAGAAACTTCTCAACACTAACTAGTAATTTTTAAAAAGAAAATAAAGGTGCTGATTTATTCAACAGAAAATGGAAGTTTATTATTAATTTTCGTCTCTTTGATTTATGGCAAAGTTGAGAATTTTTCATATATGCATTGGTCATTTGTGGTCTTTCTTTGGGAAATTATTAATGCTCTTCATTAATTTTCATTTGAGGTCTTCTGTGTTGCATTGATACAGGAATGTAGATATTAAGAATATCATCATTCTGCCATATATTAGAATATTTTTCCAAGTTTGCTTTTTAAATTTATATATAGTGGTATTATTTCAATATACAAGCAATTAAACTTTTACTTAGTGAAATCAATTGGTATTTTTCAATGGCTTCTCTCTTTGCTTTTTCATTTAGCAAGGGCCTCAAATTAGGGTAAATACCCACTTAAAGGGACTAGTTTTTGTTTAGTTTGTTTTTGGTACTTAGCTGTTAGACCTTTTTATTTTCTCACAGGCATGGTCACTACTAATTTCCCCTTAGCACTCTCATGTGTAACAGCAAATAGAATCTACTCCTTGGATTTCCATTCTGTTTGATGGATTTGCTTGTCTATTCTTGTACTTGTATTACTATACAGTTTTATTATCATGATACTGTAATATGTTTCAATATCTAGTAATGGAAAAATCTGACTTTTTAACATTTTTTTTTTGGCCTTTTATTTCCCTAAGATCTCTTGTCAAATTCTAATGGCAAAATGAAAGTCATTAGCATTGTCATTGGAATTTCATTGCATTTGTACCTTTTATGAGAAAGAACTAATATCTTTACATTGTCAAATATTTCCATCCAGAAATTGCTTTTTCTCCATTTATTCAAGTGTCCACTTACATTTCTCAGTGAAGCTCTGAGGTTTTCCTCATATATATCTGGCACTTTTCTTGTTAACTTATCTTTGAGTATTTTATGTTCTTGCTATTGTATTAAATAATATATATTTTCCCATTAAAACTTTATGTGGTTTGTTAATATAAGGGAAAGCTGTCAATTTTTAAATATTTAGGTATTATTTTTAACCTACCTAATTACAAATTTTAAAATTTATGCTAATGGAAGTGACTTCAGCAAAATAGTGAAATTGGAGGTTCCACCTCTTGTTCGGTTACAATTTGGGTGACTATTCACATATGAAAATATATTAACAGGAGCTGAGAAATCCAGGTGAAAGATTATAGGAGCACAGAAGTAAGAAAAGATACATTTAGCAGAACTGGAAGGACATTTTTACAATTACCCATGTCACCCCTTCCTCACCCCTAAGCAGTGCTGCATGGAAAGAGATACTAGCTGTGTGATGGGATAAAAGTGAAGGAAGCACCTGACTTTACTGTGGACCCAAACACCAGGCCTTCACCAGTGTACCCTTGCACCAGGCCAGCCAGCCCTTGCAGACCAAGACTCCAGGCCCATCTCTGTTGTTACTGGCTCCAAACTTGCCTCAACATCAGGCTAGCTAACATAAACTCCGGCTCAAGAACCACCCCAGCTTTAGGATGGACCCCTTGGACCTAGGCTTCAGGATAGCTCCCACAGACACAGGCTCCAGGTCCATGTCAGCATACCCAGTCACCAAACTCACTCCAGTGGACCCTGACTCCATGCCAGCCATCATAGATCCAGGATACAGGCCTGTCCTTGTGGACCTACACTCCAGGTCTGTCCTGTTAATCCAAACACTAGGCAGGCCCCTGTGGATTTGGAAACCAGGACCCACCTACCTACTGACAAAGGCACTGGGTTAGCCTCCCTGGAAACTCCAGCAATAAGCCTAATCAGTTAGTTCACTCAGAGACTCAGGGTGGGCTGACTGGTGAAGGATTTTCCCTACTGAAGACAGTCTGTAAGAATCAGAAAAGGTGACTGCTTTGTCAAATGCACAGATATCAGGGTCACAAGCTTACAAATAATCAGAGAATCTTGACATCAACAAAGAAACAAAATAAAGTACCAGTTACTTGCTCCCCCAAAATAGAGATTTATAATTCCCCTGACAAAGAATTCAAAATGTCATCTTAAGGAAACTTAATGAACTACAAGAGAAAGCAGACAACTAAATTGTCAAGCAACTAATACATGAACAAAATAAAAAATTGAATAAATAGATTTAAATAAATAAGAAACAACCAAATAGAAATTCTGGAACTAAAGATGACAATAACTGAACTAAAAAATTCCAGAGTGTTGAAAGTACACATGATCAAGCAGAGGAAGGAATTAGTGATCTTGAAGACAGTTTATTTGAAATTGCCCAGTTGGAGAAAAAAATCAAGAAAAAGAAAAACAGTGCAGAAACATGAGATTTATGGAACACAATCAAGTAAACCAATATTAGCTAGACTAAGGAAGAAAGGGATAAGTCAAAAAAACATAAATGAAAGAAAAGACATTACAACTGATACCACAGAATTAAAAAGGATCATAAAAGCCCAGTATGAATAATTATATGGATAATTATTGGATAGCCTAGAACAAATAGATAAATTCCTGGAAACATACAATTAGCTAACATTGAATTATAAAAATATAGAAAATCCGAATAGGGCAGGATTGAGAAAAGAGATTGAATTGGTAATCGAAAAACCTTTCAACAAAGAAAATCCCAGGACCTGAAGACTTCAATGTTTAATTCTATCAAACATTTAAAAAATAATTAATGCCAATCCTTTTCAAACTCTTCAAAAAAACTGAAAAAGAGAGACCACCACCAAATTCATTTTAGGAGACCAGCATTCCGCTGATACTAAATCCGCCTAAATAAAGAAATAAATAACAGATCAATATCCCTGGCGAACACAGTAAAAATTCTCAACAAAATACAAGCAAACCAAATCCAACAACACATTAAAAGCATCATACACCATGATCAAATGGGACTTATCACAGGAATTACAAGGATTGTTCAACACATGCAAATCAATATATGTGACATATCACATTTACAGAATGAAAGCTAAAATCTTATATCATCTCCATAGATGCAGAGAAGCATTTGACAATATAAAACATCCTTTTATGATAAAAACTCTCAACAAATTACAAATAAAAGGGATGTACCTCAACATAATATAGGCCATATGTAACATGTCCACAGATAACATCATACTCAATGGTGAAAAACTGCAAACTTTTTCTTAAATATCAGAAACAAGACAAGGATGCCCACTCTCACCAACTCTATCCAATATAGTACCGGAAGCCCTAGCCACAGTCATTAGCCAAGACAAAGACATTGGCATGAAAATCAGAAAAGAAGAGGTAAAACTACATCTGTTTGCAGATAACATTATCTATATATAGAAAACACTAAAGACTATCAAAAATGTGGTAGAACTCAAATTATATAAAGTTGCAGGATATAAAATAAACATATAAAAGCAGTAGCGTATCTCTAGTGATTTCTATGCTACCAAGAAAATATATAAAAGAGAAATTAAGAAAACTATTTTATTTATACTTAGGAACATATTTGACCAAGGAGGCTGAAGATCTTGTACACTGAAAACTACAAAATATTGATGAAAGAAATTGAAGAAGACACATATAAATGAAAATATATCCCATGTTCATGAATTGGAATAATTAATATTTAAATATCCAAACACCCAAAAGATATCTATAGATTTAATTCAATCCCTACCAGAATTCCAATGGCATTTTTCAGTGACACAGAGAAAAAAACAACACTAAAATTAATATGAAACCATGAAAGAGCCCAAATAGCCAAAGTGATTTTCAGGAAGAAAAACAAAGCTGGAGACATCACATTATCTGGTTTCAAAATATGCTGCAAAGGTATACTAATAAAGACAGTATGGTACTGTCATAAAAACTAACATGTATACCAAACGGAACAGAATAGAAAGCTTAGAAATAAATCTATGCATTTATAGTTAATTATTTTTTCCACAAAGTGCCAAGAACACACAATAGGGAACAGAGAGCCTCTTCAATAAATGTTGAAAAAAATTGAATATCCACATCAAGAAGCATTAAAACTGGATACTTATTTTATGCCAAATATAAATATCAATTAAATACTTTACATAAAACCTGGAGCTGTAAAATTGCTGAAAGAAGACATAAGAGAAAGTCTTCTTTATATTAGTCTGGGCAATGATTTTTTTAATATGACACCAAAAGCACAGGCAACAAAAGCCAGAGTAGACAAATGAAGTTGTATCAAATGAAAAACTTTTGCACAGTAAAAAAAAAACAGTCAACAGAATGAAGAGGTCACCTAGGAAATGGGTGAAAATATTTGCAAGTCAGACATCTGACAGACAGTTAATATTCTAAATATAAAAGGAGTTCAAACAACTCAATTGCAAGAAAACAAATAATCTAACTTAAAAATGGGCAAAGAACCTGAAAAGACATTTCTCAAAAACAGTCTTACAAACGATGACTAGGTATATGAAAAAAAATGGTAAACATTACTAATCATCAAGGAAATGCAAAACAAAACCATTGTAAGATATCACCTCACATCTGACAGAATAGCTATTATCAAAAATACAAAAAATAGCAAATGCTGGTGAGGATGTGGAGAAAAGCAAACCTATTGTTGGTGGGAATGTAAATTGGTACAACCATTATGAAAACCAGTATAAAAGTTTCTCAGAAAATTAAAAATAAAACTACCTCATGATTCAGTAATCCCACTTCATAATATATACACAAAATAAATGAAATCAGTAACTTGAAGAGATATCTGCACCCCCATGTTCACTGAAGCATAATCACAATAGCTCAGATATGGAATCAACCTGTGTTGATCAAAGCATGAATGAATTAAGGAATGACTCCTAGATTTGATAAGTAACTTCAGTAAATTTGGGCTCTTTGCTCATTTTAAAATCAGGATACAAAACCAACTTACAATAATCAGTAGCATTTATATACATCAATAACAACCAAATTAAGAAACAAATCAAGAAGTCAACCTCATTTACAATAGCTAAAAAAATAATATTGAGGAATACATTTAACCAAGGAAGTGAAAAGGCTCTGTGAGGAAAACTATAAAACACTGATAAATGAAATGTGTTTAATGAAATGTTTGTGTTTTGGATGACACAAACACATGGAAAGACATCACATGCTAATGGATTAGAAGAATCAATATCATTGATATGACCATACTGCCCAAAGCAATCTACAAATTCAGTGCAATTCCTATCAAAATACCAATGTCATTTTTCACGGAATTAGAAAAAACAATCCCCAAATCTATATGAAACCAAAAAAGAGCCTATATAGCCAAAGCAATCCTTAGCAAAAAGAACAAAGCTGGAGCTTTCATGTTATCTTAATTTAAATTATACTAGAAGGTTTTTAGTAAACAAAACAGCATGGTACTGGTATAAAAATAGATGCATAGATCAATGTAACAGAATAGAGAACCCAGGAATAAAGCCACGTATCCACAATCAAGTTATCTTCAACAAAGTCAACAAAAACACATACTGGGGCAAGGACACCCTATTCAATAAACGGTGCTGAGAAAATTGTATATATGCAGAGGAATGAAACTGCTTCTCTATCTTTTACTATACACAAAAATTAACTCAAAATGGATTAAATACCTAAATGTAAAATCTTAAACTGTAGAAATGCTAGAAGAAAATCTAGAAAAAACACTGTGGATAGTGGCCTTGACAAATAATGTACGACTAAGGCCTTAAAAGCAAATACAAAAAAAAAAAATCCAAAATAGACAAATGGGACTCAATTAAAATAAAAAGCTTCTGCACAGCAAAAGAAATGGAGAGTAAACAGACAATCTGCAGAACAGGTGAATATATTTGCAAACAATGCATCTTACAAAGGAATAATATCCAAAATCTACAAGTAACTCTAACATCATAACAACAATAGCAACAACAAATAATCACAATTGAG
>NW_012106553.1:305167-350127 GCF_000951045.1 Mandrillus leucophaeus
ACACACACACGCGCACACAAACACACACCGTGGAATACTACTCAACTATAAAAAGAATAAAATTATGTTTTTTCCAGTAACATGGATGAACCTGGAGGCCATTATCTTAAGTAAAATAACTCAGAAACAGAAAGCCAAATACCACATGTTCTCACTTATAAATGGGAGCCAAATACCCTGTACGTGGACATAGAGAGCAGAATAATAGACACTGGAGATTTGGGAGAGTGGGAGGAGAGTGAGGGATGAAAAACTGCTTAATGTGTACAATGTATACCAGGAGCCCACAACCTTTTGGCACCAGGGACCGGTTTTGTGGAAGACAATTTTTCCATTGATGTTGGGGGATGGGGGGTTTCAGGATGAAACTGTTCCACTGCACATCATCAGGCACTAGTTAGATTCTCATGAAGAGTGTAAAAACTAGATCTCTGTGCTGTGCGGTCTGGTTCCTAACAGGCCACATATGGGTACCAGTCTGTGTTCAGGAGGCTGCGGATTTCTGATGTACACTATTCGGGTGGTGGCTAGACTAAAAGCCTGGACATCACCACTATGCAACGTAACTATGTAACAAAACTGTACCACGTGTACTCCCTAAGTCTATTTTTTTTAAAGGAACATATGGGATACACATACACACACACAGACGTATATGATATATTGTATATAATACAATACATATTGAAATATTATTCAGCCATAAAGAGGAAGATCCTGTTATTTGCGACATGATATAACTGACGGACATAAAGCTAAGTGAAGTAAACCAGGCATAGATAGACAAATACTGTATGATCCCACTTACATATGGAATCTTAAAAAAAGTCAAATCACAGAAACAGAGAGTAGCTTGGTATTGCCAAGAGTTTGGGAGTACAAAAAATGTGGAGATATAGGTGAAAGGGTACAATGTTTCAGTTATGCAGGATGAATAAATTCCAGAGATTTAATGTACAGCATAGTGAGTAGAGTTAAAACTTTTATATTGTGTACTTGAAACTTGCTGAGAGAGTAGATCTTAAGTGTCCTCATCACACACACAAAAACGGTAAGTATATGAGGAGACAGACATCTTAATTAGCTTGCTTTTGGTACTCAGTTAACAATATATGCATATATCAAAACATTATGTTATACAACATAAATCTATATAAATTTTATATTTCAATTATATCATAATAAATAAAGCTGAACAAAATAAAATCTTTACTAACGGCTTTTCAAAGGGTTCACAGTCCTTTTTAATGAATGTGTTAATGGCAGCAAAGGGTTTCTGGCTCTACTAGAAAAAAAAGGATTTGTGGGAGCACATGCTTATTCTATTCCTCAGAAGAACTAACAAACCAGAAGAACATTTTCCATAAGAATTAAGCCTCTGTCCTTAACCTTTTAAATGCAATAACATTTAGGAGAACAGCAGACACATGTGACACCATATTTCTAGACTGTAGCTGGTTTCATTTTATTTGATGCAGACCACCCAGCGGTGGTGGGTGAGGGGGAGCCGGAGACATAACCGTACCACAGTACTCTTTCATATCAATCCATTTATGAGTCAAGATTGATTCAGGCATCAAAGCAGTTGATGCGGATAAAGACTGAGTAGACTAGTGAAAAAAATCTATGGGTTGGGAATATGGGGAATATTTATGACCTCTTAATTTATATGTGACTTATATATGTCTAATACATGACCTGTTACAAATAGCACTGCCAATCTAGACTTTATCAAATTATGATGTTTAGGTTATATTCTAAAGGCAATCTAAATTTTTCGAACTTATATTTTTATAATCTTTTAAAAATGACCTATAGACATAGTCATTTTTTCTATTTTGTATGATGATTAAATATTAAAATTCAATAATTGTCTTTTGATGAAAGTCTTCTTGCTATGGTCTTAATGTTTGTATATCCTCAAATTCCATGTTGAAATCCTAACTCCTAAGGTAATGGAGGAGGTGATTGAGTCATGAGGACAGAGCTCTCACGACTGGGACTTGTGCCCTCATTAAAAGACTCCAGAGAGCCAGTTAGTCGCTTACATCATGTGAAGGAACAGTACGAAGGTACCATCTATGAACAAGGAAATGATTCCCCACTGGACACCAAATCTGCTAGTGCCTTGGACTTCCCGTTCTCCAGAACTATGAGAGAGAAATTCCTGTTGTCTGTAAGCTAACTAGTTGATGGTATTTCTTATAACAGCCTGAAAAGATTAAGACACTTGAAAAAACAGATGATTCACTTCTCAGCACTAGTAGAATGAACAAAACCTAACCTATTTTTAGACTTGATGTCCTACGTAGGGTCTTCTACTTAATGTCCTTGTCACCTTAGCTCATTTCTGACTTCAGCCTTAGCTACAGAGGGCAGTTCTGTGCCAGTTCAGATATGCCACACATTGATAGAGTCCCATCTAAAGCTCATTTTGTATGATCTGTACTCTGCTTCAGTGCCTTCTCTGACACTTTGGGAATCTACTTAGCCTGGTACACATGCAGCCTAGATAGGCAGAGTGTTAGGGGAGTTAATGCCTTCATGTAATTTTCAATTCATGGAGCTTGTGGACAAATATTCTAGATTTCTCTTTGGTTAAGGGAAAATTTTGGGAAGCTTTCTATATGTTTCTCAGGTTTTGGAAAAAATCCCTCATTGCCCACAGTGTAACCTCAATAAATCATTCTATATTGACACTTCTATGTCCCTGACTTACTTTATCTGCTCCCCTTTCTTGCTTCCTGTATCATCATTTGAATAAATTACCAGAACCAAAGTTCCCGTCTGGGTCTCTGCTTTTGAGGGAACCAGAACTAAGACATTTGAGAATATCATCCCAAACAAGAATGACCACTGTGGTTTTGGAGATATACAGACTTAGGTGGAATGGTTCAGGATTGAATAGATCCCAGTCAGAAGTCCTGGAACAATGCTATCTCATTTTGTTTGAAAAAGAATTTCTCATACTAACGTACTTTTGAGCTATTGCCACTTCTGCAGAGAGCTGAAATTACGTACACGGGTGTATCTACTATGCATACATTGTTTTTGACTTGTCTTCAGAATTTATTAGTAAATAAAAGGCTAAAGAAACCTGGTTTTTTCACCATTATGAAAATTACTCTTCACTTATGCTATCAATCATATGTTATTTTCTTTATTCAAAGTCTTGCCTAGGGTTTCTTTATTGCTAAAGTAATAAATATATGTATCTCAGTTTATAACTCATTATTCATAATAACAGTAATAAAATTATTTCAATTTGCTGTACTTCTATTAGGTTCAGGCTTTATGCCAATTACTTTACATGTTTCCAATTCTATTAATGACCTATCTAGAAAGTGAATTTTATGAATGACAGCGATTTAGAAATTGAGTTTAAGCTAAGTAAAATGCAGAAGTGAAACAGCTGCAAATAATTGAATTGAGTTGTGATTCCCACCCCTCCACCCAAGGTATAACAGACATTAAAATATGTGCTTAAATTTCTCTTATCAATGTTTCAATATAAATGTTCTGCCTATCTTTGTGTTAAATTTCTTCCTGTTTTGTGGTGTTATTTTAATGCTATGGTAAAGAATATTGTTTTTCAATTGTTAACGACATATATACAAAAATAAAATTCATTTGTTTGTATTTATATTATGTGACTTTGCTAAATTATTATATCTGATAGGTTTATTTTTGTAATTTTAAAAGATTTTTTTGCTTACTATATATATTTCCAATCTTTATGTTCTACATTGCATGTTTGTTTATTTAGGTTTATTGTCCTAACTGGAGCCTCTAGAATAATATTGAAAATAATTGCCAAGAATAAACTTTCCCTTTTCTCTATTCTTAAGAAAGATTTCTTCAATCATTAACTAGAATGTTGGCTGGAGGTTTTTTACAGATAACTTTCATCAGACTGAGGAAGATTCCCTTCTAAATATCCCGTAGTAGAATTACTGGAACATATGATAGTTTTGTTTTTAATCTTTTGAGAAACCTCCATACTCTTTTCCATAATGGCTGTACTAATTTATATTCCAAACAAGAGTGTGTAAGAGTTCCCTTTCCTTCACATCCTCACCAGCATTTGTGATTTTTTTTGCTTTTTGATAATAACCATTCTGACTGAAGTGAGATGATATCTCATTGTGGTTTTGATTTGCATTTCCCTGATGATTAGTGATGTTGAACATTTTTTCATATTTTTTGTAAGTTTGTACGTCTTCTTTTGAGAAATGTTTATTCAAATCCCTTGCCCATTATTAAAATCATATTTTGGGGGTTTGTTTTGCTTTTGAGTTGTTTGAATTTTTCATATATTCTGGATATTAATCCCTTAATGGATGTATACTTTCCAAACATTTTCTATCTTTCTACAGGTTGTCTCTTCACTCTGCTGATCATTTCCTTTGCTGTGCACAAGCTTTTTAGTTTGAGATATTCTCATTTGTCTACTTTTTGCTTTTGTTGCCTGTGCTTTTGAAGTCTTACCCATGAAATCTTTGCCTAGACCAACGTCCTAAAGCATTTATCATATTTTCTTCTGGTAGATTTATCATTTTGTATCTTATATTTAAGTTTTAATTCATTTTGAGTTGAATTTCATATATGACCAGGGAAAGGGTTCTAGTTTGATGACTTTCCCAGTAGTAGTTATTGAAGAGGGTGTTATTCTCCCAATGTATGTCCTGGTACCTTTTGTCAAAAATCAATTGGCTGCAAACACATAGATTTATTTCTGGGTTCTCTGTTCTGTTCCACTGGTCTATTTGTCTGTTTTATACTAACACCAGGCTCCTTTGGTTACTAATGCTTTGTAGAATATTTTGAAGTTGGGTAGTATGTGCATCCTACAATTTTTTATGTATTCTGTTTTTATTTCTGTTCAATATTATTTTCTTTTATGACTACTTTTCACTCATGAGTCATTTAGAAGATTATTTAATTTCCAGATATTTTATGAGTTTTAAAATCTTAAGTTTTTATTGATTTATAATTTATAACATTAGACTCCAAGAACACAATTTGCATGATTTTCCATATTTTGAAATGTATTGAGAGATTTTATGGCTCAACATGCGGTCTATTTTGGTAGGTAAAAAGAATGTACATTCTGCAGTTGTCATGTACTGTGCGCTACAAATATCGATTGGTTCAAGTTGGTTGGTAATGATGTTCAGATCTTCTGCACCTGTTCTGAACTCAACTTTTCTATCAGTTACTGTGAAAGGATGAAAATAACCAACTATATCTGTTTATGAGTCCATTTCTTCTTTGGATGTGTCAGTCTTTGATTCTTCTTTTTAAAAATCTCTGTTATTAAGTACATACACATTCAGGCTTGTTATTTCTTCTTGATCGTGTCTTTACAATTATAAAATATCTATTTTTATTTCTAATAATATTTTTCTTGTTGGTTTGTACTTTGTTTATTTCAGCTTTCTTATTAATATAGTTTATACGGTATATTTGGCCCCTTTTTGTTAATTCAATAAGACAAACTCTACTTTTTAATAGAAACGTTTAACATTTAATGCAAACATTGATATAGCTGTGTTTAAACCTACCATTATGTTCTTTGTTTTCCACTAGTCCCTTCTGTTTTTATTGCTCTCTTATTCCTTTCTTGCCACTTTTGGGTGAGTCATGTAGTTTTGTTTTATTTTATTTCTCTATTGGCTTACTTTACTATATCTTTTTTTATTATTTCATGATAATAGCTCTAGAACTAATATTCTATATCTCTAACTTATTAATGTCTACTTAGAGTCAATATATTATCACTTTAGATTTAAGCCTCAGAGCCCGTATTTCCAACTTCCCACTTCATTGTTCAGAAATGTAATAAGCTTATGGGGTATACTTCTAGTTCCCTTGTCTTTCCTTTCACTATTGTCACAGTTTTTACTTGCAGATTTTATAAACCCACTTTACAGTGTTATTATTTTTGCTTCATACAAACAGTTGTTTCTGGAGGAAAATTAGAGAAACAAAAAATATTTTCTATTTGCCCAATTATTTATCATTTCTTACGTCCTCTATTATTTCTTGTAGGATTGAGTTTTTATTTGGTATAATTTCCTTTTAGCTTGAAGAAAATTCTTTAAAATTTTTCTTTTTTTGATAGTGTGCAACTGGTAACAACAAATTATTGTTAATTTGCTTTACCAAAAATGTCTTCATTCTGCTATTGTTTTTCAAAAATATTTTTGCTAGATATAGAATCACAGTTTTATAGGTTTTTTTGGTTATTAGTATTGTTTTTTCTTTTGCTATGTATTAGCACCACACTAACCAACTGAGCTAAACAGCCACCACATTCCTTTGCTATTTAAAAGATGCTACTCCATTAACTTTTGTTGTCCATTTTTCTGATGAGAAGTCAGTCATGATTTGTATTATTTATTCCTTGAATAATTGCTTTTTATGCTTTCTTTGGTGGTTTTAAAGTTTTTTTTCTTTTTTGCTTCTTTTTTTGTTTCTTTAATCTTTAGCTTTAAAGAAATGAATTTACGATACGCGTAGGTGTGACTTTCTTTGTATTTTTCTGTTTGCTTTTTTCTGAGTTCCTTAAGAATCTGTAAATCAATGTTTTTCATGAAATGTGGGGGAAATCTCGGCTATTATTTACTTACTTATTTTTATTTTTAGAGATAAGAGCTCCTTGTGTTGCCTGGGGTGGTCTTGAACTCTTAGCCTCTAGCAATCCTCCCACCTTGACCTCCCAAAGTTCTGGGATTACAGACGTGAGCCACCATGTCTGCTCAGCTATTACTTCCTTAAATACTTTTTTCACCCATTCTCACTTGTTTCTAGGATATTAAACATTTGCTAAGATCCTTTGATATTGTCCTATATGCTTGAGTTGCTATTATATTTTCTTCTATCCTTTTATTTCTTAACATTGGAGAACTTCTATTTATTTGGTTAAAATCCATTGACACTTTCTTTTTCTACCTTCAGTCATCTGTAAAGCTCATATGAAATTTTAAGATTTTAGTTATTTCATTTTTGTTGTAGATTTTCTATTTCATTTGCTTTTATGCTTTTCATGTCTCAGTTTAGATACCTCATCTATATAACATTAAAAGCATATTTTCATTTTATTCCTTGAAATGAACAATAGTTCCCTTTAAGTTTTTATTTGATAAATTAAACATCAGGATGACCTTAAAATATGTTTTTATTTATTTCATTTTTTCAATTTTGTACTTGACATCTTGGATGATATAATTTAGATAAACTGGATTTTGGATTTTTTTTTGTTTTTTTTTTCTTTCAGAAAATTGCTGATTTTTGTTCAAATAAGTAGCTCTATCACAGCCTATTTACCTCAAACTTGTATTAGCTTAGTTTTATGCTTTGTTGAACATATCAGTGTAATGCCTAAATTTTTTTCTCAAGCCCCTGTAACTTGGTACGGCTTAATTTCTAAACTCTGTCTTCCTGTGGATATTGTCAAAGTTCAGTTTTATGCTTTAATAAGTGAGTGTTGTACAGGCCTTACTCTAGGGTGGGGTCAGCAAACTATATGGTCTGTGGGTCAAATCTGGACCGATACCAGGTAATTTCATGATTAAAGCTTTAGTGGAACACGGTCACACCTATTTATGTATGTATTTTCTAGAGGTGCTTTCACATCTCAAAAGCAAGGTTGAGAAGTTGGAACAGACTACAGGGACCAGGGTCAGAAAACATTTGCTGCCTCTTGCTGTAGAACACGGTCTATATTTAAGGATTGACCTTTTTGATGTCTTAGTTGAATACTCGGGATATTAACAAGATTTTTTCACTCTAGCTGAGTTGGGGCATTGAGTTCTTCCATAGCCATGCAAGCTTCAGCTTCTGTTCTACTCTCAAGTCTTTAATATTTATTTGCTTTGCAGCCTCCCATTGTCTCTTCCTGAGCTTATAAAGATGATCCCATAGCCAGACACCCTACAAGAGCTCCCACACAAACTCTGAGGTTCCCACTCAGATTAGCTCCCTGCTCTCTGGTGCCCTAGTCCACAGATTCCATCTCCTTCAGCAACTCTTAAATCTGCTTTCTCATGCCTCTAATCCCAGCACTTTGGGAGGCGGAGGCAGGTAGATCAAGAGGTCAGGAATTTGAGACCAGCCTGGCCAAGATGGTGTGAAACCCTGTCTCTACTAAAAATATAAAAATTGGCCAGGCATAGTGGTAGGCGCCTGTAATCCCAGCTACTCGGGAGGCTGAGGTAGGAGAATCTCTCGAATCCAGGAGGTGGAGGTTGCAGTGAGTGGAGATTGCACCACTGTACTCTAGCCTGGGTGACAGAGCAAGACTCCAACTCAAACAAAAGAAAAAACAAATCTAACTTCTGCCTTAACTTCAGTGGGACTGGTGTGCTATGCTTGTGTGTCAGCTCCTTCTTTCACAGTTTAGGAAATTGTTCTCAGGCAAAGAGTAGGTTCAATCATGAGATAGACTTTATGAGTTTTTCTTTTTTTCAAAAATTGTAAGCTTGTGCTGTCTTTTGTTCAAGGCCTGAAAAGTTTTTATATATTTTGTCCATTACTGGCGTGTTTATATATGGTCACAAGTATAAGTTTCTCTACTGTCATTTAAAAATGTCAAATCCATTTTATTTTGTAAATGCATGTAAACCCATTTACATACATACACACAATTTCCCTTTTAATAGATATTAAGCCAGTGATAGTATTATACTCATTTCATGTTACTTGAGAACTACCCATATACACTAAGCTTGAATTCAGGAGAATGAATAACTCACTTCTAAGAAACTGCCAAAAGTTTCTTCAGCTACCTTTCAGATTCTTGACACCTCACAAGGTAAATCAACCGTCATATTAACCAATGTTGTGTTATTTATTACTATTTTACTGTTTACCTATGTTAAATCATTTCTTAATATTCATCTGTCTTTTCTCTATTTCATTCTCTTTCTCTCCTTTTGCTAGAATAATATTGGATTTCAGACTACAGGTTGAATTTAAAACCTCCCAATTTCATTCTTTTTGCTAGGATACAAAAAGTCATAATTACAATATAAGTCTATTTCATTAATTAGTATTTACTCACTACATAGAAGAAATAACTTCATATAATCCTTCTTTTTGTACTAGTTGATGTAACTTTTGTGTAACCAATCTCAGGGGTTTTGAACTATAGTAGAATGTCAAATATGTCTTATTAAACCTAAGGGAAGATTCTCTGCTAAAGGGTCATATTTTAAAAAGCATAAAATCAGAATACTTTGTGCTATAACTACTAGAGTTTTCAACGAATTGTAAGAACAATGTTTAATAAAATGCTACTCATTCGTTTATAATTGGAAATGTGCTTATTTATTACATGTTTGATAAGTATCTTATGGCTATAAACAACGCCCCCAAATAAGAAAGGCCTAGTGCATGTTTGAATAACTGGGTTCTGATGTCTTCTCCTTTGCTAAGGAAAATTATATTTATTTTCAGTTAGATATTGGATATCCATCATAGTCATGAGCACTCATTATTATACAAATATGTATCTGCAGTGCTTACACTTTTTTAAAGTTTCTGGTTGCATTTCACATTGACCCAGGTTCAAATAACACTTTTGTATACTGGAATCTATAATTAAGTCAAAGTTATACTTAAAATTAAAAATAAAAAAGACAAGCCTTTAAAATAGAAGTGCTAATAAGACCTTACATGAACTTTCCTAAATGTTGTGGCTGTAGGAATTAGCTGACTTTTATCTATAAAAAAGGGTAATTGCTGTATTAGTTAGGCTACTTTCTACTGCAAGTAATACACACTGCAATTAAAAGTGGCTTTAAAAGAATATGTTTTTCACATGACAAGATGCCTGAAGTGTGACTCCAGAATTAATTACTGTTGTGATTCAATATCATCATCAAGGATTCATTCTTCTCTTCCTGCTCAGCCATCCTCTGCATGTTAGGTTTTGCCTTCAGACATATCCCCTCATAGTTGCAAATATTAATAATTTCAAATATTACATTCACTTCATCCTCAAACTACATAGACTCTAATCGATTTGGGAATTTTACTCAGAACATATCAAAGTAGGACCTGATCCTGAAAAGGCAGTTTATCAGGTTTGAACACACGATTATGACGTTGAAGTAATGTTGAATTTGTGAACAGCAGAAGCTGATCAATATTTGTGATATTCCTCTATTCTCAGTGGCATGCTGACACATGTTTAACAACTGGATATCTGAGATAAAAATCCCTCAATTGTAGCATATGTCAATTTCTACAGCATAAATACTCCCACCATGGCTAATTTTAAGCTACAAAAATTACGTCATTGAACATAGAGTGAAGAAAACCACGGGTGGTAGTACCCTCTCATAAGGAGTCGTTTTACCATGCAAAGGCAGTAAGTGTAAAATAACAAGAACACAGGTAATAGTAAGATGTAGTAAAAGAATTAAGAAGTGATGAGTTTGGTTATTTATGCTTTCATTCTAATATTATTTACTTAGTTATAAGTCTATACAGTTTATTTTTTAATAATGGTTGTATTTCACAATTGGTTTGTAAAATTCCTGAATATTTAATAACCAGATGGGATGAGTAGGTTCAAGCTAGGTCCAATACAGTGCTGTCTCCCCACCAGCTAGATCTCTTCTGCTTTTAGTGAAATTATCGCTTTCTACCATGTACACACATAAAAGGTTATGGATTTTCTTAAACATTACAAAAAAACAAATATTACTATTTCCTTCACTATGAAAGTAGATGGAACTTTATTATGTTTAATATCCAAGCACACAATTAAGCAATAGTCAGAGAACACCAAAATATTTTATAAACTAAAGGAGAAATAAGAGGCACATACAATAAAGTCTTACTGTCACATTTTACTGAAATTTGATCTGGAGGAAAAAAAATACAAACTGAAAAAATGGCATCTTGAATCAACTAAGGCCAGAAGTCTTGAATTCTGAGTCACTGTTTTTTTTAACTCCGGCTCTGGTTCCCGTTGGATTCAGATGTCTACGCAATGTGGCATGTTGCAAGGTATGTTGCATCACAGAGCATCATTTTCCTCAGTTAGGAAATAGGATGGCAGTACCAAATACTGAACATCTCTAGCTTTAAAGTTTGTCATTTTGAATGTTTTTGAAAAAATATTTCTATGTAATTTTGAGCATAGCACGGCCCTTCATATTTCAAATTTACAAAAGATTTTAGTAACGAGATAGGCATGCAATAAATTACGTCAGATTTATGTTAAATTACTTTGTTGTGTATTGTGATATTCTTGATGCTGTTTACATGTCTAATATTGTTTCATGTGTCTATTTTTACCAAAAAGCTCTTAGTCTCTTGGTGGGATAGGAAAGATGAAGAAATACAGTTTACGGGTAAGTCAGACCTAAGTTTCAAGTTCAAATCTGCAGCTTACTCTCTATATAGGTTTGGATAAGTAATGTACTCTTTCCCAGTCTCCATGTTTTTAGAAATTTAAAATGCTTTGGAAGTCAATTGAGCCAAAGGACTTAGCAGACACTCAAGAAATAATAGATATATATTTGTTTCTGAGTCCAAGGCACCTAACACTGAGCTTGACATATATTAAAACATTATTATTTGCTAAATACGTAAGTGAATTAAAGAATAAGAATGAAAGAATGAAATGGCCAGGTGCGGTGCTCAGGTCTGGCACAGTGGCTCATGCCTGCAAACCCAGCACTTTGGGAGGCTGAGGTGGGAGGATCACTTGAGGTCAGGAGTTTGAGACCTGCCTGGCCAAGATGGTGAAATCCTGACTCTAATAAAAATATAAAAATTAGCTGAAAATAGTAGCATGTGTCTGTAATTCCAGTTACTTGGGAGGCTGAGGCAGGAAGATCTCTTTAATCTAAGAGGTGGAGGTTGCAGTGAGCTGAGAATGTACCACTGAACTCCAGCCTGGGTGACAGAGTGAGACACTTCTCAAAAATAAATAAATAAATAATAAATAAATAAATAAATAAATAAATAAATAAATAAATAAAATAAGCCTCTTAAATTGTGAATTCCATGTTTTAGTTCATCTTGCCTGAAATTGTACTGAACTTATAGGAGCTCATCTTTGTGGACAGCAAAGGATAGCATAATCACTTTAAATGATTCTATAAGATGCTTTAAGATTATGTTTCTATAAATCTTTTCCTTTGGGTCTTAACTTCTTTCATTGACGAAAAAGAACTTAAATGGTAAGGACTCCATGACTCTTGATGACTCTGAAGTCCTTCCAGAACCTATCTTATATTTTTAACTATAATCACTATTGTACAGAACTCAATGTTGTAAAAGTATTTTGATACTTACTGATACTTGTCAACAGTAGTCAGAGCGCCATCTTCCAGGTCTCCACAGAATTAATACCCCAGCTACAAATATCAGTCAGGCCAGAGGATCTTAACCACTTTGTGGGTAACTGATAATTTTAAGAATATGATCAAAGCTCTAAACCTTCACTCCAGAGACATGTTTATTTTGCAATAGTTAAATTTGCAAAAAATATTCAGAGCACTTATGAAAGCCACATAATAGGTTAAAATCACTTAATCTATTCAGACCACATCACATACACAGAAACAAAAATAAGTCCCAGAAAGGCTGTCTTAATCTTATGTAAATAATTAGTGATCAAATTAGGATTCCAACAGTTGCCTTATCTTTGGCATTCTTCATAAACTGTATCATATATCCATAAATGTTTAATAAACTAAAATAGAGGAAAGAACATGTTCTCTTCATCCCCATAAAAGACAAATTGAAAGTAGAGATGTAAAGTCATATATTTATTTTAATTTTTTTTTCTTTCAATGACTAAGATAATTAGCTTATTTAAGGAATTGAAATACTGTACTATATATTTCAAACACAGAGCTAACCTAATAATTTGTTTTATAAATAAATTCTACATGTTATGAAGAACATAAACACTAGATGTTTAAAGATCTTCCACTCAAGTGTAGAAAGAAGCCTATTTGTTTAAAAATAAACTGCTATTCTGTGTACAGATTAATGTACACATACTTAACCATACAGCAAGTCTCAATAAATTTTAAAAAATCTGAAATAATACTAACGATATTCTCAGACCACAGTTCAATAAAAGTAGAAATCAATACCAAGAAGATCTCTCAAAACTAGACAATTTACATGGAAATTAAACAACTTGCTACTGAATGACTTCTGGGTAAACAACTAAATTAAGGCAGAAGTTGAAAGTTTTTTTGAAATAAATCAAAACAGAAACATAGCATACCAAAATCGTTGGGATGCAGCAAAAGCAGGATTAAGGAATGTTTATAGTGCAAACACTTACCTCAAAAAGTTAGAAAGACCTCAAACTAATGATCTAACATCACACCGAAAGGAACTATAAAAACAAAAACAAACTAAACCCAAAATTAGTACAAGAAAAGAAATGACTAAAATCAGAGCAGAGCTTAGGAAACTTGAGACCCCCAAATTCACCCACAGAAGCAACAAAACCAAAAATTGTTTTTTGAAAGGATAAACGATATTGATAGACTCTAGCCAGATTAACAAAGAAAAAAGAGAGAAGATCAAAATAAGCACAATCAAAAATACAATGGTGGCATTACAACCAATCCAAAGACATATAAAATATTCTCAAAGACATTATAAACATATCTATTCACACAAACTAGAAAATCTAGAGGAAATGGGTAAATTTCTAGAAACACAACCTCTCAGGAATGAAGCAGGAAGAAATTGAAACCCTGAAGTGGCCAATATGGAGTTCTGAAATTGAATTGGCATGAAAAATCCTACCAACCAAAAAAGCCTCAGACTACATCAATTCACAGCCAAATTCTACCAGACATACAAAGAGGGCAAGGTACCAATTCTATCTAAACTATTTTAAAAAATCAAGTATGAGGGACTTGTCCCTAACTAATTCTATGAAGCCAGCATCACCCTGATACCAAAAGCTTGCAAAGGCAAGATGAAAAAAGAAAACTAAAGGCTAATATCTCTGATGAACATAGACACAAAAATTCTAAGCGAAATACTAACAAACTAAATCCAGCAGCGCATCAAAAAGTGAATTCGCCATGATCGAGTAGGCTTCATTTCTGGGATGCATGCTGGGTTCAACGTATACAAATCAACTAAATGTGATTTAACACATAAACAGAATTAAAAACAAAAACCCCATGATCATCTCAATAGATGTAGAAAAAGATTTAGATAAAATCCAACACCCCTTCATGATAAAATCCCTCAAGAAACAAGGCATCAAAGGAATATACCTCAAACTAATAAGAGTGATCTATGACAAACCTACAGCCTACATCATATTGAATGGGCAAAAACTGGAAGCATTTTCCTGGAGAACTAGAAGAAGACAAGGATGCTTACTCTCACTACTTCTATTTAACATAATACTGGCAGTCCCAGCAAGAGCAATCAGGCAAGAGAAAGAAATAAAAGGCACCCAAATAGAAACAGAAGAAGTCAAAGTCTCTCTTTGCTGATACAATTTTACACCTAGAAAACCCTAATGACTCCACCAAAAGGCTTTGAGAACTGATAAATGATGTCAGTAAAGTTTCAGGATACAAAATAAATGTATAGTTATACTGATAGAAATGCTATCAGTAGCATTTCTATACACCAGTAATGTTGAAGCTGAGACCCAAATCAAGAATGCAATCCCATTTACAATAGGAACACACAACAAATGCCTAGGACTACATCTAACATCGAAGGTGAAAGATCTCTACAAGAACTACAAAACAGTTAAAGGAAATCATAGATGACACAAACAAATGAAAAAAACATTCCATGCTCATGGATTGGAAGACTCAATATTGGTATAATAGCTATAATGCCCAGAGCAATCTACAGATTCAACATTATCCCTATCAAACTACCAAAGTCATTTTTCACAGAACTAGAAAAAAAATTCTAAAATTCACATGGACCAAAAAAAAAAAAAAAACCTGAACATTCGAAGTAATCCTAAGCAAAAGAACAAAGCTGGAGGCATCACATTACCCAACTTTAAACTATAGGCTAGAGTGACCAAAACAGCATGCTACAGTAACAAAAACACCATGGTACTGGTACAAAAACAGACACATACACTCACGGAACAGAATAGAGAACCCAGACATCTAACCATACACCTATAGCCATATGATCTTTGACAAAGTCAGCAAAAATAAGCATGCAGAAAGGACTCCATATTCAATCAATGGTGCTGGGACAGCTGGCTAACCAATACACTGAAGAATGAAACTGGACCCCCTACCTTTCATCATAAACAAATATTAAGACGGATTAAAGATTTAAATTTAAGATTGCAAACTATAAGAATCCTAGAAGAAAACTTAGAAACATCTTTCTGGACATCAGCCTTAGAAAAGTATTTCTGACTAAGTCCTCAAAAGCAATTGCAACAAAAACAAAAATGGACAAGTGGGACCTAATTACACTATAGAGATTCTGTGAAGCAAAAGGAATTATCAACAGAGTAATCAGACAACCTACACAATGGGAGAAAATATTCACAGACTATGTATATGACAAAGGTCTAATATCTAGAATCTAAAGGAACTTAAACAATTGGAAAAGCCAAAACCAACAAATCCATTAAAAATAGTCAAAAGATGTAAACAGAAACTTCTCAAAAGAAGACATACAAGTGGCCAACAAACGTGAAAAAAAAATGCTTAACTTCACTAACCATCAGGAAAATGCGAGTCAAAACCACAATGAGATACCATCTCATACCATTTAAAATTGCTATTACTAAAAAGTCAAAAAGTAACAAATGCTACCTACTAAAAGGAATGCTTATACACTGTTGGTGGGAATGTAAATTCGTTCAGCCACCGAGGAAAAAAATTTGGAGATTCCTCAAAGAACTTAAAACAGAACTACCATTTGACCCAGCAATTCCATTACTGAGTACATACACAAAAGAAAAACAATATTTTATTAAAAAGACACATGCACTCATATGTCCATCTCAGCACTCTTCACAATAGCAAAGGCACAGAATCAATCAAGGTGCCCATTTGAGGTGCCCATTTATGGTGGATTAGATGAAGAAAATACGGTACATATACAACATGGAATACTACACAGCCATAAAAGAGAATGAAATCGTCTTCTTTGCAGCAACATAAATGCAGCTGGAGGCCATTATCCTAAGTGAATTATGCGGGACAGAAAACAAAATACTGCATACTGTCATGCATAAGTGGGAGCTAATCATTGGGTACACGGGGACATAAAGATGGCAACAGTAGACACTGTTGACTACTAGAGTGGGGAAGGAGAGATGGGGCAAGGGTTGAAAAATGAACTATCGGGTACTATGCTCACTACCTGGGTGATGGAATCAATCATAACCCAGACTTCAGCATCATGCAATATATTCATACAACACAACTGCACATGTACCCCATGAATCTAAAATAGAAGTTGAAATAATTAAAAATAAATGAATAAATAAGTTAATAAACATTTATTTTAGAATAGCATTATATTACAGAACAATTGAAAGATAGGACAGTTTCCCTTTACCCTGACCCCACTTTCCCTGTTATTAACATCATATATTAGTATGCACATTTGACACAGTTAATGAACCAATACTGATACATTATTATCAAAGTCCGTAACTGAAGAGTCTCATTCTCTACCAACTGAGTTAGATGGGCTAAAGTCCCATAATTTATTCAAATTTCCTTAGTTGTGCTTATCTCCTTTTTCTTCTACAAAGCTTTTACCTATGGGGACACAATTTAACAATATTGCAACAACAAATGTATACTGGAATTGAACAATTAAACAGGATACCACATTACATTTATTCATCATATCTCATTTGGCTCTTTGTCACAACAGTTTTTCAAATTTTCTGTTTTGATGACATTTAAAATTCTGAGGAGCACTAGTCACATATTTTGTAGAATGCCCCTTCACTGAAATTTGTCTAATGTCTTCTCATGATTAGACTTAGGGTTATGGATTTTTAAAAGAAAAACCATGGGGGAAAAAAAGCATTTTTAGTACATCTTGTTAAGGCTACACACTATCTATTTGAATTGTCACTGCTGATATTTTTCTTGATCACCTGTCTGAGGAGTGTTTGCAAAGTTTCTCACTTTTAAGTTCTTTTTTCCCCTTTGCATGCTGTACTTTTTTGTTGGAAGTCACTTCGTGCAGCCTGTACTTAAGGAGTGAGGGCTTCACCTCCTTGAGGGCAGAATATCTACAAAAATTATTTGAAATCCCTTTGTGCATGTGTTTCTATTCTCCTGTATTAATTTACTTACTCAATAATTTATTCACATTAGTGTGGAATCATGAATATTCATTTAATATTTTGTATTACAACACAATACTACTTTATTAATTTTGTTACTGAAACTGTTCCCTTTTTGTGCTTCAGGAGCTCTTCAGCTGGTGCCTTTGTACCATCAACGTATCCCCATTATTATGTTCTGTGGATTGTTTCTGTTGTTAGAAAAGCTTTACTTTTTGAAAACACAAGATGCATCAGTTTTATCTTGTATATGTCTTACCCTAGTTTGAGAATTGCCACTTTTCCAAGAAGCTCCCATAGTAGGAACAGATACAAGAGGCTGGTATTAGAAATCAAATTCTAGATGAAAGTGTGCTTGTAACTACTTGGGTGTCCTTGCTTCTATACCAGTCCTAGAATCAAGGAATATGTGCTTTGCTCCTGGGACGTCACTCCTCCGAGGCCACCAGTTGGTTGAGCAAGGAATTATGAAAGTATACTAATCCTTGAACATACACATATTGATATTTCTATATATAACCATCCATATCTAATATAAGGTAAATATATATAAATTCACATTGACATCTCTAACTCTAATCCATTACCACACGAATCACTCTCATTTTCTCTCATTGCTTATCTGTTGTAACTTCCTACTCCAATATTGAGAAATATGGTTCTTACCATGTACCATCCATTTGTTTAATTGTTCAATTCCAGTATACATTTGTTGTTGCAATATTGTTAAATTGTATCTCCATAGGTAAAAGCTTCATCAGTGAGAGTACGATTTTTATGTCTAGTTCTTTTGTCTTCATTTTATAGTCTCTATTTCTAAAGTTACTTAGCTCAGCACCTTTCTTATCTCCTTCAGTGAGGTTGTTTCACTAATGTGTAATATAGTAAAATTGTTTTACCACATTCTGCCTTCCACTGGAGAATCCTTGATCTCCAAATTTTCACAAAATTTATATACATTGAGGTTCATATTTTATTCCATAATGGTCTCTTGGTTTTGACGAATTCATAATATCACGTATGCATCACTGCAGTATCATACAGAATAGTTTCATTGCCCAAAAAATAAATCTCCTATGTACCTTCTATTAAATATTTTTCCCCTAACACCAAACCCCTAGTAAGATGTAATCTTTTTCTTCTCTCTATAGTTTTACCTTTTACAGCATGTCGTAAAATCACAATCATACAGTATGAAGACTTCTCAGATTGGCTTCTTCCCCTTAGCAATATGCATTTGAGATTCTTGTCTTTTTTTGCATGCTTCATAATATTTTTTCTTTTTGCTGAGTAATATTCCATCGTATGAATGGAATGCATTGCAGTTTATCTATTCACTCACTTGTTGAAGAACATCTTGGTTGCTTCCAGTTTTTGGTGTTAAAATTTCAAACCCTAATAATAAAGTTGTCTATTTTCCCTTTCAGTTCTTTCCGTTTTGGAGACATACATTTTGGTGATATGTTGTTAGGTGCATACACATTTAGTACTGCTATGTATTCTTGGAGAATTAACCTTGTTGTTACTACGTGCACCTCAGACTTTGGAAATCTGTTTTCTGTCCCTTATGAATATAGCTATTCTATATTGTTTTTAAAATTAGTGTTAGCATGGCATATATATTCTATCTCTTTACCTTTAAAATATCTGTGTCCTTATATTTAAAGTGGGTTTTTTACAGACAACTTAAATTTGAGCTTTTCTTTTTACTATTCTATCCTGACAATCTCTGTCTTTTAACTGGTATGTTTAAACCATTCACATTTAATGTGATGATTGATTGAGGTAGATTAGTACTTACCATGTTTGAAACTCTTTTTATTCATTTCATATGTTCTTTGTTCCCAAGCTCCTGTACATATCCTTATGCCTTCTTCGGTTTTAACTGAGCATATTATATAAGACCATTTTGTCTCCTCTATTTATGTAAAAATTACAATTAAACATTCTTTTAGTGATTGCCCTAGAGTTGAAATATGCACTTTTAACTAATCTAAGTGTGTCTCCAAATAACACTACACTATCTTATGTGTAGTACACGTTGTCTTATAATAGAGAACTCCTAATTCTTCTTTCATCCCATGAGATATTGATGTAATTCATTTCACTCTGCTATATGCTTTAATCATCTAATACATTGTTACTTACTATTGTTTTAAACAGTTTTCTTTCAGGCCAATTAAGAATAAAAAAGTAAATATTTTATTTTATGTTTGTTTATTCTTCAATTATTATACAATCTTGATTATCTTATTTTTCTTTCTTACTCAGGCATTAAACCTGGATAAGTCAGAGTTGGGAAGAATTTCCTTCTCCCAAAATCAATGAGTCCCTGTCAATGTCTTTTCTTATGGAGAACAGGTCACTTATGGGGTTATGAAAAAATTCTGTGTATATTTCACAGAAGTTCCACTTCCTCTTCCCTCGTACTGAGATCCCTACAGTGAGAACCTGATAAGTTAATGACAGAAAAGCCCAACAATGTATTGTTTTTTTCCTAAGACTGAAGCACCAAGGGGTTTCTCTTAAGATAGATAGTCTACACAGCCTCAAACAATTTATCAAATTTACCAGTTAAGTGTTCTTACCACTTTATGGCTTCTGTTCTAGCTAAGCAGTTTCTCTGTGTGCATCTGTCTCTCCAGATTTATTTTCTTTTTTCTTTTTTTTTTTTTTGAGACAGAGTTTCACTCTGTCGCCCAGACTGGAGTCCAGTGACATGATCTCGGCTCACTGCAACCTCCGCCTCCTGGGTTCAAGCAATTCTCTTTCCTCACCTCCCAAGTAGCCGGGACTACAGGCATGTGCCACCATGTCCAGCTAATTTTTGTATTTTTAGTAGAGATGGGGTTTTGCCATGTTGGCCAGGCTGGCCTCGAACTCCTGACCTCAGGTGATTTACCCACCTCGGCCTCCCAAAGTGCTGGGATTACTGACGTAAGCCACCATGCCCGCTCTCCAGATTTGTTTGTGGTCATTTGTCCTACAATCTCTGTTTTCTGGTGGGTTCAAAATAAGTTGTTGATTTGTGCAGCTTTTTGTTGTTGTAAGAGGAGTGACAACCTCCAAGATCCTTGCATTTTAGGGCTAAACGAGAAGTCTCCCTAAATAATTTTTAAAAACTTTTATTGAAGCAGATATCTCACTTTTCATTTACATTGTGTTCCAATAGACTAAAAATAGCTAAAAATTATCTCTAGTCTTCCTTTTATTCTCCCAAATTCTGTGAGTCCATAAAGAGATTAACTATGGCATTTCTTTCTAGCTGATGATCAATACTTAACAGCACTGCAGTAGTCACTGCAGAGTCCTATATAGTTCAAGAACTGTTCCATGATATTTCCATCCAGGTGTTCTCAGTGGAATGCAAAACCTAAAATTTGGCTTCTCTCCTCTAACCCAATTAAAATCCCTTCCAGCTCAACACATTGAACAAGACATTACACTGAGGGCATGTTACAATGGAAAATAAAATGACATGGCAAAATAGTTGAGCCAGGCGATTTTATGCTGAAATCTGAGTGAAACTCAGCACACACAAAAATTTCTACTTAACTGGATCATTCATACATATATAAAAGGACGTTGTAATTAATTGGTTTTTTTCAGCTTGCATATTCCATTGATCATTTTTTAGGGTTTTAAAATATATTTTTATAAAAAGCCATTATAACATTAGCATATCTGAAAACCCCAGGTTATCCCAAGGTAAACGTTGGTAATATATCTCTCCCACAAATATTCCATTAAAAAGTACTTCTTAAAATTAATTTATGCAATAATAAAAGTATCACATCAAAAAATTGTTTATTTTTTACTCTTTAGTAAAATTCCTAAATAGTAACATGAGATTCTTTAGTTCTAATATCAAAGCCAGCAAGCAAAATAATTAGTTAATCTAAAACCAAACCGGTTTTCTTGTCCTATAGCATGTGGAGGAAAATGGATTTTTTCACATACATTTCAGTTTAATAATCTATATATGTTTTCATTCTGCCACAATTCCTGCCATTTTGATTATTTGTAATGATTGCAGTTTTTCTTTTTTTTACAAAAGGCTTGGTATTAAGATTCTTTTACTCAAATGTTTATTTCACATGTTTAGTGAGATACTTCAACTGGTTTTGTCGGCAAATGAGATACATGTTTTCTCAGCTTTAGCTAATAAGTACAAAGTTGTCTCACAAATAAATGGGAGACTAGGTATACAGTATTTACTGTAAATAACATAAATGCATGAAGAGAGAGGTTCTAGTCATTATTTGAATCTTTAAATCTCTTCAGCCATAGTGAAGATGAATTGAAATTCAACTATTTCTCCCGTAAGTACTTAGGACCCCATGAAAGACTTTAGATGCTTCTCTCTAACACTGTTTTGGTGCTAAAATAACAAACAGTAAGAACTCTGTTTAGATTTAATCCCTTAAAAATATAAAGATTATGGAAAACTAGACAAGCACCTTTATTATAAGTTAAATATGGTTTGTGACAAAAGCTTTAAGAAAATTAAATACTCAATGAATCTTTGGGTAACAATTGCAGTTTATGAAAGATTGAGTGCCATATATTCACAAAGGTTTAGTTTTAGGTTGACTCAACTGACACATTAGGAAGATTAGTCTGAGTACAGTGATTTAAAAAAACAAAACAAAAAACAAAGCCAGGTACTAAAATTTGAAAAGAAACTGCACTTGTTTTGGTACAACCAGCTGAATTTAGCAGATAAGTCTACTTAGTAGAAATCTAGGAAAATTATATAACATAGTTTATAATAGTGACATATAATGGTTACAACATAGAAACTCAGAAATAAGATCAACTGTCCTCATGAGTGAAAAATATACATACACTGGATCTGATTGACAAAGTCATCAAACAGACAGACTAATTTCAGGTTAAAAATAGAGTGAAACCTATCAAATATATTAACATATCTAAAGCAGAAATGTGCGAGTCAGGCTATTGGAGGATGTTTTGGTCTTCGGTCAGCGTGGAGAAACCACAAGAGAGAAAGAGATATCTTGACTCTAGGTTCTCCCACTCTGTCCTGGCATATGTATGTTCTGGACCAAGAATGTGAGTAACTATATGGTCCTTTTAATAGGTATATCTTTATGGCATTAGCCATAGGTAGATGGATGAATTATGCTATTAAATTATCCACTTATTTTCTATTTTCTACTATGCCATATTTATCTGGCAACATTCTGGACCTAATTTGCTGTCCTTTATGTCTATAGAAAAAGAACATGTTGATTATACTAGTCCATTATCACACTGCTAATAAAGACATGCCCGAAACGGAATAATTTATAAAGGAAAGAGGTTTAATTGACTCACATTTCCACATGGCTCAGAGGCCTCAGGAAACTTACAGTCACGGCAGTAGGAGAAGCAAACATATCCTTCTTCACATAGTGACAGGAAGAAGAATGAGTGCCCAGCAAAGTGGCAAATCCCTCATAAAACCATCAGATCTCATGAAAACGAACTCAATATCATGAGAACAGGATGGGGGAAACTGCCCCCATGATTCAATTATCTCCACCTGATCCCTCCCATGACACATGGTGATTATGGGAACTAAAATTCAAGATGACATTTCAGTAGGGACACAGCCAAACCATATCATTCTGCACTGTGCCCCTCCAAAATCTCATGTCCTTATAATTCAAAACACAATCATGACTTTTCAACAGTCCCCCAAAGTCTTAACTCATTCTAGCATTAACCCAAAAGTCCAAGCCCAAAGTCTCATCTGAGACAAAGCAAGTCCCTTCTGTCTATGAGCCTGTAAAATCAAAAGAAAGCTAGTTACTTCCTAGATACAATAAGGGTACAGGCATTGGATATATACACCCATTTCAAATGGTAGAAATTGGTCAAAACATTGGCACTATAGGCCCCATGCAAGTTTAAAATCCAATAGGCCGGTCCTTAAATCTGAAAGTTCCAAAATGAGCTCCTTGACTTTATGTCTCACACCCAGGGCATGCTAATACAAGAAGTGGGTTGCCATGGATTTGGGCAGCTCCACCCTGTGGCTTTGCAGGGTACAGTCCCCCTCCTGGCTGCCTTTGTGGCTGGGGTTGAGTGTCTGTGGTTTTTCCAGGTGAGCTATGCAAGCTGTAGGTAGATCTACCATTGTGGTCCTCTTCTCACAGCTCCACCAGGCAGTGGCCCAGTGAAGATGTTGTGTGGGGTTTCCAACCCCACATTTCCCTTCCACACTGCCAGAGGTTCTCCATGAGGCTCTACCTCTGCAGCAAACTTTTGCTTGGACATCCAGGCATTTCCATACATCCTCTTAAATCTAGATAGAGGTTCCCAAACCCTAATTCTCATCTTCTGTGCACCAACGGGACCAACACCATATGGAAGCTGCCAAAGCTTGGGGCTTGCACCCTCTGGAGCAATAGCCTTAGCTGTACCTTTTCTCCTTTTAGCCACGGCTAGAGCTGAAGCGTCTGGGACCTGGGACGCAGAGCACTGTGACCTGAAGCTGCACAGAGCAGGGAGGTCCTGGGCCCAGCCCAGGAAACCATTTTCCTCTTCTAGGCCTCCTAGCCCATGATGCAAGGGGCTGCTCTGAAGGTCTCTGCATGCCCTGGAGACATTTTCCCTATTGTTTCAGTGATTAACATTTGGCTCCTCATTACTTGTACAAATTTCTGCAACCAGCTTGGGCTTGAATTTCTCCCCCCAATATGGGTTTTTCTTTTCTTTTCTTTTTTTTTTTTTTTCTTTCTTTCTTTCTTTCTTTCTTTCTTTCTTTCTTTCTTTCTTTGAGATGGAATCTCACTCGGTTGCCCAGGCTGAAATGCAGTGGCATGATCTCGGCTCACTGCAACCTCTGCCTCCTGGGTTCAAGCGATTCTCCTGCTTCAGCCTCCTAAGTAGCTGAGATTACAAGCTTCTGCCACCATGCCCAGCTAAATTTTGTATTTTTAGAAGAGATTGGATTTCACCACGTTGGCCAGGCTTGTCTTGAACTCCTGACCTCAAGCGATCTGCCTGCCTTGGCCTCGCAAAGTGCTGGGATTACAGGTGTGAGCCACTGCACCTGGCTTTGCCGGGTTTTTCTTTTCTATTACATCATCAGGCTGCAACTTTTCCAAACTTTTATGTTCTGCTTTCTCTTGGACACTTTACCAGTTAGAAATTTCTTCTGCCTAATACCCTAAATCATCTCTCTCAAATTTAATGTTACACAGATCTCTAGGGCAGGGCAAAATGCTGCCAGTCTCTTTGCTAAAGCAAAGCAAGAGTCACCTTTATTACAGTTCCTAACAAGTTCCTCATCTCCATCTCAGAGCACCTCATCTTGGACTTCACTGTCCATATCACTATCAGCATTTTGGTCAAAGCCATTCAACAAGTCTCCAGAAAGTTCCAAACTTTCCCACATTTTCCTGTCTTCTGAGGCCTCCAAGTCTCTAGGAAGTTCCAAACTTTCCCCCATTTTCCTGTCTTCTTCTGAGTTCTCCAAACTGTTCCAACCTCTGCCTGTTACCCAGTTCCAAAGTCGCTTCCACATTTTTGGCTATCCTAATAGCAGCACCCCACTCCTGGTTTCAATTTAATGTATTTGTCTACTCACACATTGCTAATAACGACACACCTGAGATTTGGTAATTTATAAAGGAAATAGTTTTAATCAACTCACAGTTCAGCATGGCTGGGGAGGCCTTTGGATACTTACAATCATGGCAGAATGGGAAGCAAACACATCCTTCTTCACATGGTGACAGGAAGGAGAATGAGTGTCCAGTGAAGTGGGAAGCCCCTTATAAAACCATCAGATCTCATGAGAACTAACTCACTATCATGAGAATAAGATGTGAGAAACTGCTCCCGTGATTCAATTTTCTCCACCTGGTTCATCTCACAACACATAGAGATTATGGGAACTACAACTCAAGATGAGATTTGGATGGGGACACAGTCAAACCATATCGCTCGTCCATCAACAGAAGCTTATTCAAGATAAATTACATTTCTCATTGTAAGAAGTAACGCATTGATTGGTTTTCTCCTTCTCACATATCAATCTTTGAGTGTTTTGTTAAACAATAAATTGATCTTTTGCTGACATATCAGGCTTCTACGTTCTCTAGGCTGAGAACCAGCTTTGGATTGACATGTATTCACTTGGGTAAGGTAACGCCAAGCTGTGAAAACCAGATACCCTCCTATGGATGACACCCAAGAATTAAGTAAGGTCAACCTCTATAAACATCAACTATTCCATTGGTCAACTTTTGAAATGGGTCCTTGATACTACCATGCTTCCCCATCTTAGTACATAGCACTGTAAATTCTCATATGGAACAATAGCCCCTAAACTTGGTCTATACATCTATTTCCCACAGAGCATAGAGTCAAAGTCACTCTTTAAAATATGAGACAATAAAACCTTTTGGAAAAAAATTAATCATGACTTTTCCTTATACTTCACATCCCTCTTCCTTATCAGTTGCTCTCTTCTCCTATTTCCCTGTTCTTGTTCACTCTGTTCCAGACACTCTGATCTTACACTCCTTGTCTGGAATGCTCTTTCTCTACCAAATTCCATCCTCATTCCCCTCAGATGTAGGCCACTCAGATCTGTAAAATGCAGCTGAATTCGTGGAGTCTCTTAATCTGACAGGTCTTATTAAGTACCATCCCAGTTAATATAGCACTGTTTTCCTTTCTTTTTAACTTTTATTTTAAGTTTGGGGGTACCTGTGCAGTTTGGTTGTATAGGCACACTCATGTCACAGGGCTCTGCTGTACATATTATTTCATCATCCAGGTAATAAGCCTAGTACCCATTAGTTATTATTTTTTTGATCCTCTCCTTCCTCCCACCCTCTATCCTTCAATAGGTTCCAGTGTCTGTGTTTCCCTCTCTGTGTCCCTGTGTTCTCATCATTTAGTTTCCACTTACGAGTAGAACATAATGCCATTTGATTTTCTATTCCTGCATCAATTTGCTAAGAATAATAGCCTCCAGTTCCATCCATGTTCCTGCAAACAACATGATCTCATGATCTTTTTTACCCTGCATAGTGTTCCATGGTTTATAGGTACTGCATTTTTTTTTATTCAGTCTACCATTGATAAGCATTTATGTTGATTCCATTTCTTTGCTATTGTGAATAGCATTGTTTTCAACCCTGTCGTTTTCTCTATATATATCTGTTATTTTGCCTCATTTTTATGCAGACATACCACCACCCAATATATCCTGTGTTCTTTTATGGACTGTAGATACACTTCCATAATAGCATGAATAACTTTTTGCTAACTAGTGCCTGGTATAGGGCTTAGCACATAGATAGTGCTTAGTACATTTTTAAAATCAACAATAACAAGAGAGAACTATGTAATAACAACAACACTATTTGATTAGATTCCAGGAATTTAATCCTGCCATTGCCATTAATTAGGCATCTATGTGATTTTCAGCAAGTCATTAGCACTCTAATCTTCAGTTTCTTTATCTATAAAATAAAATTAATAATAGTTCTATGGCTCAAATACTATATGTGAAAGGGCTTTACATGATAAGTCCTGAACACCTATGAGAGATTTGAGCAAACAAGGTATCTAGATGTATAAACAGGATAATGGTAAGATTTAGGAAGAACACTGAATTCTGAGTGTGACATTCTGGCTATTAAGTCTTGGTTCTCCCACTAACCAGCTTTGCTATTTGGAGTTAATTACTCAATCCTGTTAAGTTTCATTTATCCTAATGAGAGAGAAAACTTTCTTTTTTTCAATAAGCTTGTTTTTTACTCATTTAAAAGACATTGTATCCTAGTGGTCAGTAAAAGCAATATAAGTAAACATGACTAAGAATTATTTATTAATTATTTCTCCATAATTAATTAAGTCAGTAGTTATTGACTGAGGACCTCTGTGTGTCAGGCTCTGGCCCAGGTGCTTGGGATGCATTGGGGCACCAAGTAGACAAATGTCTGCCCTCTATGGAGCTTACTTTCCAGAGTGAAGAGACAGATAAGAAACAATAAGCATAATAAAAAAAAGTAAACTAAATTGCATTTTCAAAGGTGATGTGCATTATACGGACAAAATAACATAAATAAGAAACTAGGAATTGAGAACGTGTGAAGGGAAGGGGGTCAGGTTGCAATAAATATGCGGCCATGGTATTGGAGCACACACTGCCATTTAAAGACTTTCCTCCTCTTCCATTACTTCTCGTTAGTTTTGGTTTCTTTATAAATATGCTTTCTTAAAATTACAGAGCCTACATACTTCTACTGGAGTAACCAGTTGTAATAACATATCTTTTAAAAATATTACTGTAAAACCTTTTGAAATTAGTTTATTTAATCTTTCTATGTGAAATCTTTAATCTTAGTTATGAAGGAAATACAGCCTATATTGTAGGCTCTCTTAATAGCAATTGCTTTCAAAAGAAGCAACATTTTCATTGCAAGTGAAATAAAAAGCATTGTCTTTAAAATGTATGCATACTTTTTAGTCCACTTGTTTTGAATCTCATGATTTTCATTACTAACTTTTCTATTCATGGAAACTTCTATAGCAATGGATGGGAGAAGGAGGGTAGAGGCTTGTTTTACATTTGTTTTCTTTAAGACAATGTTCTTTGGTAATCTGGCTTTGGTCTTCCTGTAAGGGCTGCATGCACAATGATCAGGCAGCTTGTGTGTCTTAGAGCATGACATAACTACAAAAGAGATATCAGGCTTCCTGAGAGATACCACCCCATCTCCCTAAAAACAATCCACGTAGAGCTTGTGATGGCTTTCCAGATAAATATTATCAACAGATCCTCTGTCAACCTTCTGGATCATTGTGTGTGACTAAAGAAGGCATCAGTGGAGGACCTGTTGAGCTGGACCATCTTAGAGGTAGGTTGCTGAACTATGAGTCATATTTAGTGACTTCGGTTAACTGCTCATCATGAAACTTAGATATTATTAATCAATCATTGCCTTAACACAGATATTGATAAGTTTTAGACATTTTAGCGCACCAGGGAAGACCTACTGTTTTCGGGTATGACTAATTAAGAAAAGTCTAGAATGACACAATAGTCATTGTTAGCCTAAGATCTTGAACTGGAGGATCTCATCAGTATTTGTGTTGCTATCTACTTACAGCACCCCTCCTTACTGGGTATTAAAAACTAACCACCTGTGAGCTGGCAAAGAACACTGATGCCTATCTGTTAAGGCTGTTGGAGTTCTTGGAAGTGACAAAGTGCTAAACAAATGCTATTATTTATAGTCTGTCCCTGTTCAATGAAAAGGATCCACAAAACACTGCTGCCAAGAGCCACCATGAGTTATCCAGCCTGACAATTTCATTTCACTGGTTGAAACTAAGCAGCATGCTTTGAGCAATGAAAATCATGGCATTCTCTTATGACTGGAAAAGCCTATTTCAGACCCAAGCTGCCTTTGGTTTCCAATAGTGTTTGCACTCCACATGTTCTCACATGATTCAACATTGCAACCAAAGGCGTTTTATAAAAGAAAAAATTATGGGTGTGGCCACCAACTACATGTAGTCTCAAACCAGATTTATTTGTTTTTCTCACTTTTATTTTCAACTTTGTTTTTACGATTTATTTTTGTTATTATGAGAAGATAAATTCCAATAGGTCAGATTCCCACCTGCCTTATATCTTATATTAGGTCCTTCACTTGGTCTGAAACAGTGTGTCATGAAAGGGAAAGGTGTGTGTTGGTTGGGGGTGGAACCAAAAGTAGAAAAATGTATAACAGAATTATTTCAAGTTAAACATTTATTGAATATCTGTAATATACATGACTCAATGTTAGCTATAATGTATATTCAGAAATAATTAAAAGTTTGGTCATTTAAGTAAATGTAAATACCATATGTGAGGTATAAATAAAGTTGTATCAGAGAAGAAAAAAATACGCATTATCTGTCAGATAAGCAAGAGCATCCTTCACTCATTCATTCATCCATTTGCTAAGTCACTTCCTATGGATTTGTAAAATGCATACCCTATACCTACAGAAAATACCAAAATTAACAAGACAATCCCTCCCCTTGTCAGTTGTATAGTCAGGTTCTCAAACTTACGTGTGCATCAGAATGCCCTGATAACTGTGTTAAAATACAGATTGTTGAACTACAACTTCAGGTTTTTAAATTCAATAGTACACATGTGAACCTGAGAATCTGCATTTGTAATACTATTCCCAGGTGCTACAGTTGTACTCTTGGGATCACAACTTGGGAACCATTGGATTAGATCCATACGTCTCAAATTGAATGTGTTCACAAATCACTTTGAGTTCTTGTTAAAATACAGATCCTTACCCAAAGGAAAAGAAGTCATTATATGAAAAAGACACTTGTATACATATGTTTATAGTAACACAATTCACAAATGCAAAAATATGGAATCTGCTTAAGAGCCCAGCAACTAACAAGTGGATAATGTGGTATATATTCCATGGAATACTACACAGCCATAAAAAAGGATGAGTTCATGTCCTTGGTAGGGACATGGATGAAGCTGGAAACCATCAATCTGAGCAAACTATCTCAAGGACAGAAAACCAAACACTGCATGTTCTCACTCATAGGTTCTCACTCATAGGAATTGAACAGTGAGAACAAGTGGACACAGGGCGGGGAACATCACACACTGGGCCTGTCGTGGGGCTGTCTCTTATACACATCTAGATGTGTATAAGAGACAGGTGCTGCAGTATGAATACTGTACGAATATTTTGACTCTGGTCTGAAAAGATAAAAGAATGTTATCGAAAACTACATGGAATAATTGAAGTCCCTTCAAGTTTGAAAGTAAGCATTTTAGGACAAATAAAAGGAAATTCAACTTTATACTTGTGGAAACTAATTCCTAAATATGAATAGGTTTATACTGATTCATGGGTAACATGTCCATAATAAATTATTGGAAACTGGGATGTCTGAATATTAAGGAAGACAGCCATAGTCTCTTACAGTGCCTCTGTTGGTCTGTCTCAAACTGAATTGGGTGGGAAAAGGTATGGTCCAATATAAAAGTTCCATTTCACCATAAAAAAAAAAAAAAGAAAATGTGGTGTATATACACTATGGGATACTACTCAGCCAAAAAGGAAAGAAATAATGGCATTTGCAGCAACTTGGGTGGAACTGGAGACCATTATTTTAAGAGAAATAACTCAGGAATGGAAAATCAAATATCGTATATTCTTACCTGTAAGAGGGAGCTAAGCTATGTAGGCTCAAAGGCATAAGAATGATACATGGACTTTGGGGACTCAAGGGGAAGAGTGGGTGGGAAGTGAGAGATAAAAGACTACTCACTTTTGGGTACAGTGTGCACTGCTTAGGCGATGGGTACACCAAAATCCCAGAAATCAGCATTAAAACACTCATCCATGTAACCAAAACCCACATGTTCCCCCAAAACTATTGAAATAATAAAAAAAAAATAAAATGCAGATTCTCATTTAGTAGGACTGATGTGGGCACCAAATTTTGTATTATTCTACGCATTTCACTTTAAGTAGTGAGGGTCTGGTAGGTGAACAGAAACTTGTAAGTGAATATGCACAAAATACATTATGAAATAAATAGAAATTAAGAAAAACTTTGAAGAAAGGAATGAATTTTTATAGGAAAGATTGTGAGGATGTGCAGAGGGAGCAGGCTTGGTGCAAGCTTGGGGTATGAGAGAGGGGAAGGGACTTGGTGCAAGCTGGGGATATGAGAGAGGAGATTGTGGCCAGAAAGGAGCAAAATCACACATTAAGACTGTATGATTTGGGCCTGATAATTTCAGGTAATGAGGAGCAACCCAGGACATTTGTGTGGATTGGTACCTGAAGTGGAAATGGGAGCTTCTTAAGCTGAAAAGGCAGAGGGACTGTAAGACAACATCGTGGGAAGGCAATCAAAAGGGAAATAGAGTTCCCAAAGAAATGGCAGATGCTACAGTGAAAAGGAAAAGGAGCCATGTAACAGAGGAGAGTTTTCTGAAGGTCAGTATATTGTCATAAAGGTCAGTAAATCACTTTGATGGTTGAGATTTCAGAAAACATGAGATTATTGAGTAACCGTGGGTCAACTATGATCCAAAAACAGCAGTGTTATCTAAAAAAATATGTCAGTTTCTTCTCTCGTCCACCTGAATGAAAAGGAGTTTGTGCAGAAGGCATTGCTTCTGCTAAAGAACCTGGGCAATGTAGATGCTTTCAGAGAAAGAAAAGCCTTCAGTTAAGACAAGCTAGCAAAAGCAGAGAAGAAAAAAGGACAGAAATGGAAAGACATGATGATGAGTCAAAGCACCACGTTAGGAGGAACAGTCACATAGGTAGAGTGGAAATGAATTAATCTGATTTTGTCAAGAGTTCATGGAAGAGGGCTTGATTCACATCACCAAATTTCAATAACAGAAATTGGTAACTGAGAGATTTCTGAGTTATCAACAGAAATGCGGGAGCAAAAGCATTGAGGCTTTTTTGTTTGTTTGTTTGTTTTTTAATCAATTAAAGGATAGCTTTTGAAGTAAGTGACCCCAAGTTTCCAAACTGGGCAACTCTGTTTTCAAAGTTAAGCCCCTGCCTGTAAGGGTTCTGTTGGAAACATTTATTTCCAGAGGTAGAATAGACTGTCCTCAAATTTGACTGTCTGGGGCCAGGTGCAGTGGCTCACGCCTGTAGTCTCAGCACTTTGGGAGGCTGAGGCGGGCAGATCACCTGGGGTCAGGAGTTCGAGACAAGCCTGGCCAACATGGCAAAACCGTCTCTACTAAAAATACAAAATTAGCTGGGCATAGTGGCACGCACCTGTAATCCCAGCTACTTGGGAGTCTGAGGCAGGAGCATCGCCTGAACCAGGGAGGCAGAAGTTGCAGTGAGCCAAGATTGCACCATTGCACTCCACCCTGGGCAACAAGAACAAAACTGGATCTAAAATAAATAAATAAATAAATAAATAAATAAATAAATAGATAAGGCTGTCTTGGATTAAGTTACAAGTGTGAGTGATACTTGGAAATATATTTCCTCTTTAGACTCCGACCATTTTTCCACAATGTTAAATTATTAGTTTTTGCAGTTTTCTGTCATAAGTTTCATTTATGCTTTAAAATCATTTCTATATAGAATTTACTGAGAGTTAAGGCACTTACTATTAAAGAAAATGTGATAGAAATCAGAATCCTACCCATAATCACCAACTATTTTACCCTGAACAGGTTACACAGCCTCTCTCTGCCTCAATTTCTTCCTACAAAATATCAATAATAAGACCTAACATCCTATAGTACTTACTGTATACCAGACTCTGTCTTAAGTCATTTGTACAATTAACTCATTTAATTCTTAAAGCAATCCAATCAGGTAGGTACTACTATTATCATGCCCCTTCATACGTGAAAAAACAAAAACAAAAACAAAATAGACATATAGATTAAGTTAGGAGGTATAACATTTGCCAGGGTGAGATTTTTGAATCTCACTCTGGGGCGCATTGGTCCCAGAATCTAGTCTCTTAAACATTATACTACTGTCTCTTGGTTAGAAATAAATAATAGTAGTAACTACTTTTTAAGGTAGTTTGAGAGTTAAATGTGTAAAGTGCTTGGAACAGTTCCTGACGCATAGTTAAAATTCAATAAATACTCGATATTTTGCTGTTCATATCCGTTTTCATTTTCTAAAAATACAAAGTCAAACGTTGAAGTCTTTTAAAATTAGTAATTGTGGTTTCTGTAGTTGTCCTAATTAATAAAAAAGTGCTAATCAAACCACATATCATCTTACCTCTACTAACTTAATGAAATTTAAAAATTATACTATTCAAAGCTGCAACTCTTTGGCAAAATACATTGGCATACTGTTTAAATAGTAAAGTTTTCCAGAAACTTGAAAAAGTGTACCCTCATTTGCTACCCAACCCTCTTGCTTCTTAGGTGGCAGGACGTTTTGGGGGATGTAGTAAAATCTTTGGGTCAGATAGCCCTGACTCAGATGAGAATGATAGTACAAACAGGTTTTTCCATTTATTAGTTAGGTCACCCTTGGTTAAGTTAGTTATCTCTGAGCATCATTTTTCTCATCTGCAAATTGGGAATATTAAGAATTGTGTTATATGAGATAATTCAGGTAAATTACATACCTTGTTTAGATTGAACATGTATAAGTTTGCTTTCCTTAAATATTTGGACCATTGAACTATCCCAAGGAAATAATTCAAAAGAAAGGTGGTTGTATAACATTCTTAATTAATAATAAAAATTATAACCAAACCAAATGTTAAAAAATAAGGGAAATAATAAACGTAGTAGATTACACAGATATGATGAGATACTGATACAGTCACTTACATCATAACTGGAAAGTGCTCATTAGATTATTTATCAATGAAAAACACATTGAAACTATTTATGATTATAATTTGTTTGTAAAAAAATTATGAACCTAGAAGACGGTATGGAAAACAAATGTTTTACTAAAGTTTTCTTTGTTGGCATCGTGATTACTAGAAACACATCACTTGTGTAATAAATACTTATTGAGATATAAGTAGTAGCAAGTCACAATTACTTTTATCTGAATATGTTTTATCTGAGAATTCCTAAAATGCTCTGACATTTATATTTCTACCTGAGCTTCAAAGATCTTCCTTTACCTCACACTTAATTAAGATTATTTCAGAACCAAATTTGCTTCAGTAAAAACAAATACATAAGAATGTTGAAGTTGTAAATTTCTCATCATATATCCAGTATTGAGTATTTAATAAATACATGCAGAACATTATTAAATAGTTTTACAGCTTTCAAACTACAAACTCAACTACTAAGTTTACAATGAAAGTGAACTATTTTCCTTCTCCTATTGTTCCTTGTCCCCCCAGCCAAACGGAATTTCTGAATTTATTTAAAGATTAGCTATTTAAAAATCTTGTTAAATGTACTTAATTCAGAGAGGCTAGGTATTAAAAACAAATATCATACAAAATCCAAGAGGCATGTTTTGCCAGTTTTATTTATGTGTTTATATTTTTGATATGTTGCTGTTTCAATGTCTTAGTTCAGTTTACACAACGGCCCAATTTTACTTTTGCAAAGCAAAGCTTGGACTGTTTTAAAAAAGTGTTCTATAATAGTTTTAGTTTTTTCAGGTATATTCTTTACTAACAAGCAGCAAAGAAAGAAGAGTTTCTATGAAAGAAAGAAAGAGCAAAAGAAAAGAAGGGAGGTCAAAAACTGAAGGGAAAAATAAGCTTTCCACTTCACTCCTTTAAAGGATTGAAGATATAGAAGTAAAATTGTATATACATTTTATATAGGAACACAAACTGGCACCTTGCACACCACACAGGAGGTTCAGTAGTGCATTCATAGAGCATCACTGAAGCCTTTTGTTCAGCAAGAAAAAAATGAGTGAACCTCTGACTGTATAAAGTGTGTCAGTGTGACAGCAACATTTACAACGGACCACATTTGCAGCAGTACTAACTTGAAGATAAATCATGCATTAATATTTCACATTTTGTTGCAGAATTCTCAATTACAGCCACATCAGCCTCTATAGGATACTAAAAAAAGAGCTTATGCAGGTACAAAGATTTATCATATTCGATAGTATCAATTAAGATGCTGAAAGAAAACCCATCCATTTTACTTTTGATTGCTCATCATTTAGTTTGGAAAATTCTGTCAAGTATAAAGTCTCATTTATTGCCTGAGATAACAAAAGTGTTAAAAGGAAAATAATAAAATAGAAAAATACATCTTATTAAGACTTTTTATATAGAGGCAGTTGCAGTGTCATGGAAAAGTTGGAAGAAAGTATATTTCTTCATTGAAAGCTTTAATGAATAATATATTCATTGTTTATGTAGTTAAGAAGTAAATGACACTGTTAAATTCAAGTGCAAAAACAGAAGTTTCTTTGAGTCAGAAAATAAAGAAGAAAGAAAAGCTAAGGATGAATTTCAAAAAAAATATTTAAAGTTTGATGTTTTAAAAATTGAACACATTGATAAAATGTCAGCATTTGTTGGTTAAGTTAAATGCAGTCAACAGTCTTAAGACATGACATACTTGACTTTAAAAGAAAGAGTTCATATAGTTCACTATTATATATTTGTATATGTTCCATTATTTATTCCCATGATAAATCAACATCTGTTTAAAAAGATTAAACATCTAGCTAGTCAAATGACTGACTAAATAATCACTCTAGGTTCAATTTTGTATTTCTTGACTCAAAATGCTTTCTCAGTCTTAACATTATTAAGATACTGGTTTTGCCCTCAATTATGAGAAACTTCCCTGAGCTAATGGAATTTCAGAATGAGTGTTTGCTGTTCAATTTAACAGATTAGGTTCACCCATTTGTAACAAAAGAAAAAAGAACTGGAAATTTGAAAGTGGCAAGAGATTTTGAACCCTGAAATTTATTCTTCTAAGCTTAATGATTTCATTCTGAACTTCAAATAATCTAATTCATCATAAGAGAGTCAGATAAAGTAGAGAACGGAAGGCAAACAATAAAAATAAGAATAAGGATGGAGTGAGAATTAATTCCCACAATCTAAGTGATCCCCCAAATATTATGGTTTATGGTAAAACACACATGTTAATAACTGTCATTTCCAAAACCTTGACTAACCAATAAGTACACATCACCTATGTCCATTTCTCATTCTATTTTAAATGGAACAAAGTGGCTTCCAGAGGTTGGGAAGTGTGTAATTACATAGATGGAGTCTGTGCACTTTGATCGTAATTACAGTGTTTTATCCATCACTTGTTGCTTGAGGATTTTTTCCTTGGTGAATTATTTAAAGAGATAGAAACCCTGTCAGGACAAATTTGAGCTGCAAAATAGCTAATCAGAAACTTGGCTCTCTTGTCCTGAAACAGAGGTTGAAAATTGTCACTTTAATCTTACAATCCATTTGGCTTTGAAATAAAGTGAGAACGTGAAGTCTTTCTTTGGGAGCATGTGTCTCTGTTTTTCAGTATCTCTGGTTACCTTTTTATGAGCGTGTATTGGGGCATTGGGTCTAAGTTTGCCTCACTGTAGGTAGTGGTTTTCAAAATTGGGTGTGCAAACAAATGAATCATCTGAAATGTCTGATAAAAGTGCTGACCTTGCATTCATTCCTTTGGCTCCCGATTTCTCAGAGAGAGGCATCGATGTAATCTCAAACCCCAAATTAACTGAGAACCTTACAACACCAAAAAGTGTAGAACTATTTCTCCACGTGTGGTCTGATAACCACCTGAATCAAAATTGTTTGTTTATAGTTTACAGTGCGTTTCCAAGGCTCCACCCAAGCCCTCTCAATACCTGACATCAGAAGTGAGTACGTGCATGCCTGTGTTTCCTGGATCTAAATTTGGCCTTCAAAATTTTAGAGCTGCCATCTAAGAGTCAGATGTATCTCTGTGTAAAAGAGCTTGAGGAACTTTAACAGAAACTAGTAATAAAAATCACTGTTTCAATTTACTGCCTCAAGAGCAGATGCTTGCATCTGCAGTCCCCAGGCTAGCTTGTCCAGTGTTTTTCAACCCCACCTTGTACCTTGCATTATTTCTATACAGTTACTTTTACCTTGGATTCCCTGAGGTCTAGGATTGTATTTCACTCATATATTCTACCTTCTCCACTTTGCACCATAAAAACATAATAAATTCATGGAACAGTTTAGCTAAACGCATCAAAACAAAACTCAGTTTTCTAGTGTCCATATCTACAATTTGGGGATAACAATTCCTACCTCGGTGGATTAGTTTCCTATTGCTGCCATGACAAGTTACCACAAATTTACTGGCTTAAACTAGCACAAATTTAGTATCTTACAGTTCTGTAGATCAGAAGCCTGATGTGGGTCTCCCAGAGCTGAGAGCAAGGTGTTGGCAGGACTTCGTTGCTTTTGGAGACTGTAGGAGAAATTCAGTTTCCTTGCCCTTTCCAACTTCCTTGGCTCCTGACCCACTTCCACCTTCAAAACCAGCAATAGCCTGTCAAGTCTTTTTTTTAACAACACATCACTTTGACTATTCTACCTTCTGCTTTCTTGTGATTACGTGGTGCCCACAGGGATAATCTGAGTTATTCCACCTGTTTTGAAGTCAGTTGATTAGCAGCCTTAATTCCATCTACAACCTTAATTCTGCTTTGCCGTGTAACAACATATTCACAGGTTCTGAGGATTAGGATGTGGCTATCTTTAGAGACTATTATTCTGCCTGTCTCCCAGGTAGGTCAGATGTGCAATGTATTGGGAAACATTTTGTCAACTACAAAATTTTATACAAATCTAATATAATGCTATGTTTTGTGTTAAAGAGAGCTTTGAACTGGTAGTCAAGAGACTTGAATTACCATCCTGGTTCTGTTACTGTTTTTGCTGTGTGATCTTGGACAGTTCACTGAACCACTCTGGGATTCAGATTCCTTAATTCTAAAGTATAAGAACTGAGGGGGACAAGCCAAGATAATATCAAGATCCCAAATTATCTTTCTTCTGAAAGTTGATATAAAGTGGAACTCGAGGTATGCTTACATGAAAACACAATTGTTGGAAGGCAGCTCCAGTACACTGGCACACTGTACACATAATATGATAGTAGAACTGAACAATACAGCGGGTCATGAAAAATGTTTTGTTTAACATCTTTTCCATATAACGCTGATGAGAAAAAAAGAAATCAGTTCCCAACTGGGGTCACTGTCTATGTGGAGTTTTTGTGTTCTCTTCATGTCTACACGGATTTTCCAGGTACTCCTGTTTCCTCCCACATTTCAAAGATACACACATTAGGTTCGTTGGTGTGTCTAAATTGCCCCATTGTGAGTGAGAGTGTGTGTGTGTGTGTGTGTGTGTGTGTGTGTGTGTGTGTGTCCTGCAATGCAATAGCATCCAGTCTAGGGTTGGTTTCTACCTTCCACCCTGAGCTACTGAGATAGGCTCTGGCACTGAGATCCTGAACTGGAATAAGCAGGTTGGAAAATAATTAAATGAATGAATATACATCATCGTAAAATAAAAATTCACAAAGTATATGGTAATCATAAAATACATGATGATAAATCATACAGTCGAAAAGTGCTCAGCAAGCCTACTATATTTTTATTTGCTTTGGAATTGTGTGGTGGTAGGGGGTGCTCCTTACAATTTTTGCTTTGCGAAGATTTATTCCTTGATTTAACATACTACCACTATGACCATCACTCATTGATTCACCAAAAATTGGGTAAATAATTATCTTACTTCTTTGTATTAATCTTTCTTAAATATATGTGTAGCTCACATTTATCTTAATGTTTAATATTAGAAATCTTGCGGGTCTATATTTAGAAGATTGGTGATGGTTTTGTGACCCGAAATATGCCATAGAAACTTAACTGTTGTTTATATCAATTAGCCTACGGTAAAATTGGTTTCATTAATTACACACTGTTTTGCTTAAAATCACAATCTCCAAGAACCTATCAATAATGTTCAGTGAGAACTTACCATACACTAAGGGGGTGTATTTCAGAGTTGAGTTGAGTTTATTTCTCAAAGTTCTAGTTGTGAACAGTAAATGAGAGGTTTTCATCCCTACTTAACTCATGAGGAACTTTGATTTAGATAGCTTAAGTGATTCCATGAAGGTCACATAATCATTTAGTGGTGGAGTTTACTTACTACAATTCAGATCTCTTGCAAATCCTATGTGCACTCTGCTAATACGACTCCCTGCTATTTAAATGCACTCATCGCTTAGGTGCAGCACACGGAAAAATAGCAGCATTATGCTTTTGGCTAACCACAGTTGGCCATAAATATATTTTGAAGCTTATCCATTAGATACTGAAGAATTTTTTCTTGATTACAACTGATAGATATGTTAGATCCTGAAGATAAACTGTAACTTAATATTTCTTTAAAAGTGTGTATAAACAACTGTGTATAAACAACATATGCAGACTGTAGCATGCTGGCTCATTCCTTTCAGTCAGAGAAACTTGGTGATTACGGAGATGGCTAAAAGCCAGTGTGCTCATTAAAATGGATGGATACATCATTTACCCTATATCAAAAATTATGTTATATTATTAATTGCTATATAAATTATTTTGGAAATCTTCATGTGTACATAAACAACATCACGGCATACTTTTTTAATGAGTGTAGTTGTCACAATCCTGGCAGGAAAAAAAGCATGATACTGGCAAGAAAAAAGGAAATTGAAGAAAGTTTAATGAAGAGTAAGGAATATGATGTGGCTCCCTAGAATTAGCAATGGCTGGAAATGGTTACCCCTCCTAAGCTTGAAGAAAAGGAAAGGGAGGGAATAAACTACTCAAAGTCAGGGGACTTGGACCTGCAGCAAGGGCCTCTGAGAGGATCTGCAACCTTTAGCCAAAAACCAACAGGGAGTCAGCCAGGGAAGCTAATATTCCAACTTCACTCTCCTGCAGGAGATTGCCACTGGTTGAATTCAACAGGAAACCGGAGAAGAAAAGACCTGTTAATGCAATTATCAGGAAGCAGCTTCTTGAGGAAAAGAACAAGAAAGAAAAATAACAGATGTGGAGGAGTAAGTGAAGGACTCCCAACACAGAACTGCATCTGCCTTTAGGTGATTTTATCTTACAAATGAAAGGATCTTCCACTATAAGTTCATTGTCATCACTCTTCCTTTTGGGATATATTTAGAAAGTACAGCTAATAAAGTTGACCTTTAAGCCAGTAAAGAGTACAATTCACAACAAATATGTAATTCACACAAAAAACACTTCTTATTATCCACAGAGTATTTTAATAGTTTGATGCCTCTTTGGAATGACTAAGAAAAAATAATACAAAATATTTTACTGGTGGTTCAAATTGAAACGATGTTTACTTTTCTCTAATTTTTAGCCCTCAGTTATCACATAATTTCAAAATTTAATTTCGATTCATGTTTACCATTTTAACTGGTTTATTTTTTGCAAAAATACTTTGAAAATTTAATCTATTAAAATTACTTTGTTAAAAAATAAATTGTACAAAGTATATGGAAATTCTAGAAATTAAAGAATGGAAAATTGCCCAAGTTTTAGCCCAAACAACACATTAACAAGGATGTATCTTCTGAAGTGCTAAATTTTAGATTCATTTTCAATATTCACCTAATAAAAATAAACAACAAACAATTTATTTTGTACAAGTTTCTATTCATAAATTAAAGGTAACTAACCCATTGACTTATTTATTGAACTTTTATAATTTTATCTATACATCAATATTTTAAAAATTAAGTTAGTAATCAAATGGTAATGTGATTTTATCCAACTTTTTTTCCTCTTGGTATTGTTAATATTATCAGAAGGGGAACTTAATCAGCTCTAAGGTGTTAACTGCCTTTTTGGTTTTCAGAAAAGTTTCTGCAAAGACTAAAGTAAATTAGCATTGTCATCAAGGCACAACTAAATGTTCAACACGCTAATATGTTTAAGTGGAAAGGAAAAAAACAGAGGACGAAGTCCCAATTTTAACTGAGAGAATGATGACCATCATCCTCTGAAACATGCATTTAAACACTTTTTTTTGGAATGGCATTAACATTTCGTAATAAAAGATAACATCTGCCATGTTTTTCTATTCTGTAAGGGAATTCATAAATTAAGGTAGCTTGGAGTTAAAAATATCAAGATACCCTGTTCTTTCTTTAAAAAATTATCTTTCATGACTTTTGCTAAACACAAGGTCAGTAAAGACAAATTTAACTATGTAGATGACTATGATTATGGAATGATTAAATTTGGTCTTTCTTAAAATAGCTTTTGTAAACTGAGAACTACAACGGTTGTCTGCTTAGAAAAATCAGCTCAAACCCATTCACTCATGAGGTATCAAAGAAAATATTGTTTGATCCTTGTTTCGACAATATACATTATCATACTAATTCCTTTAGTGATATTTCACTTACTCATTTATTCACTAAGTAGTAAAAGTTGGAAAAGAGTAATAATTCAGTCCTTAAAATATATGACAAACAGTTAAAATATTTGAGGAAAATATATTTCAGATTAAATATATAAGTACTGTAACGTTAAATAAATGAATGTAACAGTCACATCTAATTCATTTTTGTATTTGCAATGCCTTCCACAGAGCAGATGCTTAGTAAGAGCTACGTTTCACCACCTTAATGTTTTTGCTGGTTAAGCTTGCATTACAAATGAGAAGTACATATTCTTGCCTAAAATTATTAGGCAAATAATTGCTCCCTGGCCATTCTGAACCATAGTCTCACAGCTTCTCAACATGACCCCCTCCCTTCCCCAAAAGTATCAGGCACCATGATCAAAGCCCAGGGCATTCTAGGAAAAATTAAAACTACTTAAAAATACTATGCAGCCATAAAAAAGAATGAGATCATGTCCTCTGCAGGAATTTAGATGGAGCTGGAGGCCATTATCCTCAGCAAACTAACACAGGAGGAGAAAACCAAATACCGTATGTTCTCACGTGTAAGTGGGAGCTAAATGATGAGAACACATGGACACATAGAGGGGAACAACATGCACTGGGGCCTTTCAGAGGGTGGAAGGTGGGAGGAGGGAGAGGATCAGGAAAAATAACTAATGGGTACTAGGCTTAGTACCTGAGTGATAAAATAATCTGTACAACGAACCCCTATCCTGTGTAACAAACTTGCACTTGTATCCTTGAACTTAAAATAAAGGTTAAAAAAAAAAAACCAAAAATACTATGATTGCTTAGAATGTTACAGTATGTCAAAAACTGAGATGACATTTGCTCCATGAACTAAGAGATCATCAAGGTAATATAAAAAGTATTTTCTCTATTTCTTTATATTTATAGGCCTCTCTTATTAATCATTAGAAATGCTTCCAGAGATGTATGCAGGATTGAAGTGTGGGTTATTAGTCAATAGAAGGAAGTTTCTTCTAAAGCTTCCCTGGATCCAAGCACCTACTTTAGGAGAGATGCCCTAAAGAGCAGCATTACACAATTACTGTTTCATCACAATTACGTTCTTAGAACTATTATTTCCAATGATGTGTAATGGAATAGATAATTTTGCGATTAGAAACAATTTTGAGAACCAGAAAAACCTTTGGTGTTTTTCTTTTTCATCAACCCAATCCCCAACTCCAGCTAAATCTAATTTTCATGTTATACAAGAACATAAATTCTAGAGCCATTCATTTTTTGCTAATATCGTTGTTCGCGGCAAACAGCAAGACACAAATCAAGCCAGCACCACCATTTTCCATTGAAGCCTTGGAGACCCCAAGCTTGCTTCCCCTCTCTCTTTTTGCACCCTTTTCTTTTTCTCTCCTCTATTTCATTTACTTCTCTGCCTTGCTCTTTCTCTTCTGCCTTCTCACACAACCCACCAGAAACCTCACAGGAAGAGAAACAGTCTACATATCCCACATTAGTGTTCTACATGGTGGCAAATCATGTTAATGAAAGAAGATCATACATCTTTCATACTCTGCTAGTCTACAGTAAGTGAGTCCTGCCCAGAGAGAACAGAATCTGCTTCTTGTATCCAGCTCCAACAGACACAGGTGGTAAATGACCAGTTAACCCTTTGTAACCCCATCATTTTCAACACGCAAAGGACCTCTCTCATTTGTCTTATAAAATAAAGTACGAAATCTCATGCTGTCAAACTAGCAACATCACATTGCTACATATGACTTGAATATCTCCCATAACTTTATGACTGGAAAAACACTGTTCAGATTTCATTTACCAGTTTAAAAATAGCAAAGTCTAATTTGAAGCACATACACACACAATTGTGCACCCTCACTAATATTCTCTCTTGGTACTAGGCAAATGTTTCTAAATAAAATTTACTACAATCACAGGCTTTAAAAGTCAGATTTGTTAAAAGATATTCGTTATCAAACATATCAAAAAAAAATTCCTTAGAAAACACCATGACAAGCCACAATCTTTTTGGTACAACAATGGCTAGTTATCCATTTCTTAATGTATAAATCAAAATTATTTGGTGTTTATTTTGACTTGAAGATTATCCATACATTTTTATATCCCTGCCCAGTGAAATTCTTATTGAGTGAGTAGGTGCTGAACAAGGCAAATAATATATTTTAAACATTCTTAAATGGTGTGATAATTTTTTAAAATGGGAAGATTAGCTTCAAATTTTTTCACTTTGTAGATCCAGATATCAACCAAAAAAGACATTTAGAAAATATGCCCACAGACCACTTTAAGTCCACAGAAATAATATCACTGTGCTCACTAAACAAGGAGGAACTGTTCTTTGTACACAGCTGAAACATTCATAATACACAAGGCACTTCAATTAAGTTTTGAGAGAAGTTATGTCACATTTAAACTCACCGCTGGATGTAAGGGTCAGGGCAGTACTGTAGGGTGGCACACCGTGAAGTTTCAAAATTCATTTCCTTCAACTGTCTTTGATGTCAACAAATGGAGACCAATTACATAAAATATACACATACACCTGTGTATATATAGATATAAAGCCGGGAGGCTAAAAGCAATAGGGTCAAATGCTATCAGACATAGAAGTTTAGGCACTTCTCCCCTTCACACATATTTGCAAAGAGGCGGAGCGTTTCTTGAGTTTAGCCAATGAGATCCATCAAGTGACTAAAACTTCATAAAGGCTCGATTCTTACCAGCTGGGCATCCTCTCTAATGTTGTTCTTCCCCCTCTCTCACGGCTTCAGAGTCCTTGACGTATAGTAGCCACACTTGTTGTTGGCAGTTTGGAGCTGGAGGCATCTCTGAACTTCTGATCTCTGTCGTGATTGGATACTGGCATGAATGGCATCAGAGTTTAATTTCAGCAGCCTGGACTTTTGTAACCGAACTGAGCCGATGAGTGTCCACCCTGCTCCAGCTACATAACACTTCCCTGTATCTGGATACTGATTTGATTTGAGGATTTCTGTGACTATTTCTGGGGCTAAAATGTTTTGTAGAGCTGCTTAGGGAAGTTTTGTTTTGTTTTGTTTTGTTTTATCTATTTCCCTCCCTCCCCGCCCTTCAGTTTCCCTTTCAGCCAACCGCCTGTTGTGGTCACAATCTCAAATAGCAAAGACAGGGAAATTCCTTGATTATATTTAACTTAGAACTCACTCTTCCTCTCAGCTAAGAGAAAGAGATATCCCTTTCACATCCCCTTAGAAGTTTTGCCTGGCCCGAATAAAAGAAAATAACCTTTATTGAGTTAAATATCCTACCTCAAACACATGCACATATATTTACATATACTATAGTAATTTTCTTAAAGATATTAAAATGGGAAATAATATATTATTGTAGAATATTTTGAAATGCACAAATTATTTCAAACTGCCTGTTAATAAAAATATTCTAGTTTATTTTAATCTCTATCAGTCGGCTCCACTCTCTTCTTTATGTCTTACAATTTTTGCTGTTTTTGGTTTTGCTTTGACTTGACCTACTTAGAAAGGAAATCATAAAATTGTTCATATATTCCCAAATCAGTATAATACCAGGAAAGTCTACATGCAAAATAATTTATTTCCTTTCTGAATATGGGCTGTAAACTTATCCTGGTTTTGTGGATTTGGAAATTGAATGAAATATGATTCAGAAGTTAAATTAGGATAGACTCCAACAG
>NW_012106553.1:350977-360864 GCF_000951045.1 Mandrillus leucophaeus
GAGTCTCACTCTGTCGCCCAGGCTGGAGTGCAGTGGTGCGATCTCCTCTCACTGCAAGCTCCGCTGCCTCCCGGGTTCATGCCATTCTCCTGCCTCAGCCTCCCGAGAAGGTGGGACTACAGGCGCCGGCCACCACGCCTGGCTAATTTTTTTGTATTTTTAGTAGAGACGGGGTTTCACCATATCTTCTAAATATTTTACATTAACCTCCAGGGATAGAGACTCCCAAATAATCAATCTGCAAACATCTCTAGTGTGTTGTGTTTTTTAAATTTAATTAATTTTTGCTTTTTAAAAGTTATTATTTATTTATTTATTTATTATTTTTGAGACGGTTTCTCGCACTGTCATCCAGACTGAGTGCAGTGGCATGATCACAGATCACTGCAGCCTCAACCTCACAGGCTCAAGTGATCCTTCTGCCTCAGCTTCCTGTGTAACTTGGACTACAGGTGAGCACAACCATACCCAGGTAATTTTGTTTTGTTTTGTTTTGTTAGATATGGGGTCTTGCTATGTTGCCCTGGCTGATCTCAAACTCCTGGACTCAAGCTATCCTCCCGACTCGGCTTCCCAAAGTGTTGGGATTACAGGCATGAGCCACTGCACTCATCTATTTTTTTTAATTTAAAAGGATTCTAGCCTAACTTATTTAAATAATATCATTTAAATGTATGTCATGATTTCAATAGTTGTTATTTAAAAATCCTAAATTTGCTAAGCTAAGAGGGACAGAAATTAAATGGCAACAAATTTTAAATAAATGATTATGAAACAGATTGGCTCCTATTGCATTATGGAAACAAATGGAGAGAGCTGACCAAGAAAAAAGAGGCAAACTCTCTAGAATTCAACAGAACATCAATAGCACACAACCATACACGATCAAGTGAAAAATGAGTGGCAATTATATTATAATTACCATAATTGCCTCTTATATTTATATTTTATCTTTCTTCTCTTAGGGGACTAAGGTTACTATGCAAATGCATAAATTATATCTTTGGTGTGGAAGGTGGAAGCTTTCCCAAGACTTTGAGTCTTTCAGGCAGAGATTGTAACATAATAATGTACATAGAAGTCTAGGAAAAGTAATTGCCTTTCTGACCATGACCTGCCTGTTTAAATGATGTTCGTGAAGACTTTAGATTTGTATGGAGGGGAGAAGAAAGTACTTAAGGAAGGAAAGGTGTTTTGGACTTGGACCACCGAACATAATGTAGGAGAAAGGGACACTTGTACTTCTTGACTCCTAGGACCCAAGAACATGCACTCTGCCAAACTCAGGTGTCTAGATACAAATTCTTCTCACTTACATCCATGAAAATTATTTTACAACTGCTCTCCTTCATGCACTTTCCTCTAGGTTACATATTTTTCTGGTTGTTCTTGTGCCTTGGATCATATTTTGCCCTCCACCAGGAATATTTTAAAACCCTATCTGCACATATTCACATCTTGCTCATCCTTCAAAGACCAAAAATTCTCCCTTTTTTTTCCATATAAAAGAAACCTTCCCCACTTCTACTGTCCTAAATAATTATATCTGCACTTTTTTGTGTAAGGTCACCTATAACTTTCTTCCTGGATTCTAGCTATTTTTGAATAGACTCATCTCCTGTACTGGATTGTGAACAGCTTGAGGGCAGGCTTGCTATTCTAATTCACCTCTGTGTTGTCAGGGACTAGCAAAAATATTGCACAGTGGATGAATAACATGTTTATATATTTGCAAAAATCATCTCATAATAAGTATTGCAACTGATTAAAAATAATTTCCATAAAACACTTGACCTCTTAGAGTTACTTTATTGACATATAATTTACATACAATGAAATTTGTCAATTCCAAGTGTTCAGTTTGAGGAGGTGATATATTAGACACCACGTAGCCTCCATCACAATCAAGATTCCAACATCTCTATTACCCAAAACTTTCCTTATACCACGTTGCAGTCAATACCACTTTGCAATCAGGCTCCCCTCACCACTGGCCTTAGGCAATCACTGACTTGCTTTTGTTGTTGTAGATTATACGTATATTTTCTAGAACATTGTTTTTCAATAGAACTTTCTGTTTTAAAGGAAATAATCTATATTTGCACCGTCTGATGTGGTAGCCACTAGCTACATGTGGCTAACGTTACTCAAGAGCTAAATTTTTATTCTCACTTAATTTTAATCAACTTAAATTTGAATAGCCATGTGAGGCTACTGGCTACTATGTTGGACAATACAATGCTAGAATATCACATAAATGCAGGGATATGATATGTATTCTTCTGTGTCTGGATTTTCTGTTTTTTTTTTTTTTTTTTTTGCTCATTGATGCTGTTGTTTCTGAGCTACATTCATATTGTCAACTGTATCAGTAATTCATTCTTATTATAGCTGCTGAACCTGTGGATCGCTCTTGTTTGTTTGTTTGTTTGTTTAGCTATTAAGAATGAAATCTGGTCTTAGATACACAATTATAGCCAGAAGTCCAACAAACTTTTTAAGAGCTCAATCATCACATATCCCAGAACTTGTTCTTGGTTCTCCTGAGGTCTTTGGCAAAATAGTAGTTTCTTTCTTCCATGACTGCTATAACTCTGATGGAGAGAGCAAATATTGTGTAAAGAAGTTGGCTAACCTGGTTAGTATGAGCTCTGGTACTAACTTACTCCCAGGCCTTAGGCAGGTAGCCTACTCCCTTTGAGACTTAGATGCTTTATTTTTAAAGGGGAAGGATGTATCAATTAGGATTCCTTGGGTATAAACAATAGAAACTGATTCTGCTTACGTAAAGCCAAAAAACACACAAACAAACAAAACATGAAAATGTATGAAAAGAAATATGAAAATTCACAGATAACAGGAGACAGTTGAAAAAAAAAACAAAATCAGATCTCGGAAAAGGCTGGAACAAGGATAAACTCAGGGGCTTAAGAAATAGGAATGAATAGTCACTTCACAACGCCACTGTAGGCATAAGTCAGATTCAACAGCTTTTTTTGAACTTGAGCTATTCAGCTTAAGATTCAACTTCCCAAAAGAAAGATGCCATGTTTGGCCAGGAGAGGCCTGATCGTCTCGATTGATAGCCCTACCATGACTTAGCAGAGAGTTTTCAGAAGAAAATAAAGGTTCTGTTAACCCAGGAAAGAGCAATAGGTATACGGCAGTGGAAAACAACAGATGCCACCGCAAGAGGCTTAAAGCAGATGATCTTGCATGTTCCGTAGAGCTCTGGCAGCCTGTGACTATGAGATCAGAGAAACTGAATTCCTTTGTGTCAGGGTAACTGAACCTCAGGTCCTAGACTTTCCAGGTCATCCTGCATTTATAGTGTGGAGAGCAGGAAAGAACCTTCAAGGATAGGAGGTGGTGGAGCAAGTTCGCCAACATCATTCAAATTGAAGAGACTGAGTTTGGTGATTTTTGATTGTATGACCCTTTTCTGTACACAGCTGCAGCCCAACCACACAATCTCTATTTTAGTAGAGTGGAAACCAAAGTTCTGTCATGGGGAGGAGTCTGCTAACCTTTCCAACTTTGGACCCAATATTTGCTACAGTCTGACATCGATTAGGAGAGAAGCTCGACCTAGAACTTAAGTAACCTGAATGGTATTCAAATGACTTTAATTCAAAGAAAAAGCAAGAGAATTGCAACCTTAGCCATGTGCTTCTTCTGATTTAACCTCCATCTCTCTTCAGGTCACTGAAATTCATCAAATAAACATTTATAGTTAAGTTAATGTCAAGAAGATGCCTTAAGGGAGTGTCCCAAGGAAAGGGGCACTCTTCTGTTCAGAAGGCATGCAAGGGAACAGAGGCCAATTGGGGCAGGAAGAGGTTGGCAGTTTCTTTAACAGACAAACCTGATACCCTCCAAGTCACACCCAGTGTCCAGAAGCAATGTGGGTGGGCTTCTTTTCCAGACATCCCTGAACAGCTGTGTGGGGGCCGCTCCTCACTCCCACCCCTCCTTTGCTTAAAGCTCACGTGAGTGAGAGATAAAGAAAGAAACACAGGAAGTCCTTATTTGGCATTCCCCAGATTTGTTTTTCCCTGAACCATTTGTCAGTTGCAGATATGATGCACCTTTATTCTAAATGTTTCAGCGTGTATTTCCTAAAATGAGGAAATACCTGACATGATCTCAGTTCAATTATTGAAATTAAAAAATTATATCCATAAAATATCTATTCTACACTGCTTATTCATATTTGACAATTGTCTTAATAATGTCCTTTATAGCAAGGAAAAATCTTGGATCATATGTGGCATTCAGTTGTCCTTTTTTTTTTTTTTTTAGTATCTTTTAATTAGGAACAGTTTCCCAGTCTTCTTTGTGTTTCATGACACAGGTATTTTTGTAAACTACAAGGCAGTGGTTTGTAGATAATACGTTAGTTTAGGTTTGAAAGCACTTTTGGCAGAAATACCATAAAAGTGATGCTGTGTCCATCTCAGTGCATCATATCAGGAATTGCTCTCTTTTCAGAGCCTACCAACGGGTTTTCCCCAGGCCTTCTTTCAGATTTACTGTGATTCTAAACATTCAAATGTCAAGATTTGCAGAGTTCCTTCCAAGGTCCAGGGAAGTAGCTTAGCAATATGTTTACATTGTCATAAATTGTAACATAGACAAATGTGAAATAGTGTATCTGCAATATTTTAATACTATTATCCATTTCTACTCCAATGCTCCTTTCATTACCTTTTACCTCAAAAGAGCTATCATCGAGTGGCTGTGGGATGTTTGGGGTCCAGCTAAGAGCAAGTTCAACAGGGAATACTTTTAGTTTGGGTTTGAGAAGATACATTTATGTGTTTTTCAGTTACATTCACAAATAGCTAAATTATTGCTACTCATCCTGGTACACAATGGCTTCCAAGAACATGCCTCCTGCCCATGTGTGTTGGTTCAACTATGGCTGGAGACTACATCACAATATGAATATGTCCTACAGTAATTGGCATGGGAAGTACGTGAATGCTTTTCTGTTTTTACCAACCATGAAAAATGTGAGTGGAGAAATTAATATCATCAATATTTAATCAAAACCCCCTGTCTATTACTCAGCATATGCAATCATAAATACACCACATAGTATATGCTTATTTATGATGAGAATGCATGAAACAGAATTTATCACTATTCTTGTGTTTGTAGGAAAATAAACATGGTAGTGCTGCAAACAGCAAGTATGTCTATCAAGCCTTAGATTGGGGCTGCAGGAGGAAAGGCTGTTATATGTCATATTAAAGATTCTGTTCAACCCCAAGAGTCTGTGATTTTATGAGTATAAACTTCTTAAAGGCTATATTGACATATGATTCATCTATTATTCTATCTATATAAAATCACTTTGTTTTAAAATGATTTGAGTTAGCTTATGAAATATTTATAACATCAAAAACCCACACATATGTAAAGTTATGGGGGCGGGGGTGACGGGGTAATGAGGAGTGGTAGCATAATGAGTGTAGAGTTTCAGGTTTGCAAGGTGAAAAATTTACTGTGATCTGCTGCAAAAGAATGTAGATATATTTACTGCTATGAAATTGTACACTTAAAAACAGTTAATATGGTACATGGCATTAATATATGCTTTTTACCATACCTATGGATTTCTAAATAATTTCAAAAACATATGTAGGTATATGAGGAAATGAATACTCAGCATAATCAACAGTGGTAAGAAAAATAAGACAAAAATCAAGGATAGTATTTATTCGCAAACGGTATAATGTGAAGGTCTATACTTGTGCTAAAGTGCCATGCATTTATCTGTGAACTTCTAAACAGCCAGTGTCAGAGGATTTGTATTTATTTGTTTTTTATCCACAATAATAGCTTTGACTCTTGTTATACATAGCACATTCCAGGTTTTGAAAGAATAAAAGGGAAAGATAATACATACTGAGTCTTCCAAATAAATTGGCCTTTAGTGTGTCTGGTCTCTGATTATAATGCATTTGTTTGATTGCTTATTGCAAATACATTACAATGCATGATGTTGTGATGAGACCTAAATTTCTAGTGGAGTTTCAGTATGATTCTCTCACAAGACTACATAGCACTCATTGATTTGACAGTTGATTAATGGATTCAACGTGAATATTCTTTTAGGGCCTCCTCTGTGTTCCCATCAGTGTGCTAGAGGCCATTCGTAGCAGGTTGATCAACAAAATCCAATTCCTGTGCTCAAATAGATCCCAGTAGAATCAAGAATGATTTTCTTTTCCTTTTATCACCTTTAACTTCATAGACAAAAGGATAATTACGGCATGGCTGTGACCCTAAGTTACAAATGATCAGTTTGCCTGCTGGGCTTTTGGGTTGAAATATCTGGTACCTGACGAATACCGATGCAGTAAGAATATGTTTATAGTATTCATGAAGCGTGTGTGTAGGTGGGAGATAATAAAATGAAGCATTCTTATTTACCTTCCCTTGGTTAGTGTGAACCCATCAGACAGCTGTTGCTGAACCTCTCTTTCAGACATAAATTCACAAATTTGTGCCTTGCTGATTTGGGACTGATCATCAGGAAGTCATAAAAGCCCCAGTTTCTGGAAGGCAAGGAGAAGAAATTGAGACAAGAGAACAAAAGCCTACTGTGCTTATTTCAAAGGCTATGCAAAGTGATTTCTTTTGGGGGTGTAGCTTCTCGAAATACAGTGTTTACCTATGGAACACAGCTCACAAAAGAGGGGCTGGAGACGCTGATCAATTTCCCTTTTTGAAAATTAGCCATACTGAAAGTTAAAAAGAAATGTAGAGGCTGGGCGTGGTGGCTCAAGCCTGTAATCCCAGCACTTTGGGAGGCCGAGAGGGGCGAATCACGAGGTCAGGAGATCGAGATCATCCTGGCTAACCCGGTGAAACCCCGTCTCTACTAAAAAATACAAAAAATTAGCCGGGCGAGGTGGCCGTGCCTGTAGTCCCAGCTACTGGGGAGGCTAAGGCAGGAGAATGGCAGGAACGCGGGAGGCGGAGCTTCGGCCTGGGCGACAGAGCGAGACTCTGGTCTCAAAAAAAAAAAAAAAAAGAAATGTAGAAATCTAGAGATCATTTACTTAGGAAAAAAATCTCAGAAATCAGAATGACTTAAAAATAACAAGACTTTGTATCTTGGTTTATTTTACGGAACACTTTCACAGACATTATCTCATTGCAACATCTCAACTGTCGTGTGAAGTAGATGGCTAGAACACGTGGTGTTGTTACCTCCATTTTATGCCTGAGGAAGCTAAGACTCAGATGGCTTAAGAAACAAACTTACGATCACACGATGCAATAACCATCAGCCACCGTGGCCTGTAATGGACCCAGCTCTAACTCCCAAACCTGAATCCATCCACTCAATTAAATAACATTAATTAAATGCCTATGGTATGACTGGTGGTGAGACGGGATTTAGGAAAATAAAGGTAAATAAAACAAAGATCTCTCCTCTTTATATTGCATCTTCAAAACCAGAATTTTTATATAGCTTGCCACTTACTAAATATTTTATGTCCATTACCTATTTAGATAACTACTGAAAACCCTAGGAAATAGACAAGTTAGGTTAACTGCATTTCACACAGGAAGAGATAGTTGGAGACTCTGCATTAATCATTCAGTCAGATAGTGGTAGAGCCAGGATCTGATCTCAAATTAACTCATTTCCCTGACATTTATGACCACACTTTTGCTTTTGACTCTCAAAAAGAGTCATAATACATTTGTGCACATTCAAAAATGTCAGAGTCCTACCTATGCATGGTTTCCAGCACATGTCCCTCAGTGTCTCTTTCCTGGTCCAGTTAGCATGATAACATAAGCCCTGCAAATGCCAGCCACAAAGGCAGGCATGAGCTCACGGCGAGCATCCACATTTGGGCCAGGAGTCAAGAATGTTAACTCTGCTTATTTTGAAATCTGGGTCGTGCGCACAGTTTAAGCATGTGGGGGCGGATGCACTGGTAAAATGCTTCTGTGGGATGGACATGGTTCTCAGGGCATCTTTACAGGGGAATCCCCATGGGGTGACCCCTGAGTAGGTCTTGTTTACAGCAACATCTCTGTGTCAAGTTTCTACGAGGTAAATTTAAAGTGCTACCTTGGAGGAATAACCTCAGTCTGAAAACACAACTAACCTTCACTGTCTTTGGTTAGTTAGTACACTATTCTGTTGCTCTGCCACTGATCCATCTGAATTCCTCTTCAGTTATCTCTTATATTATACTTCTGGATAGAACAAATAATTTTCCCCATGGAACTGAATTACCATTAGTATTATTACAATAATTACAAAAAAAATTTCCAAAGTAAAAAAAAAAAATCCTTCTTTTCCAGATCGAGACCCTGAATATACATAAATAGAGAGGGAAATGTGAGAAGAGAGAGAATAAATAGATATAGAGTGATAATATTTATATAGACATGTATGTATATATACACACCTATGTGTATATATGTGTATATGTATATATTGCACATAATGTACATATTTACTTATACTCATATGTGTATATTTCTCTATATATATAAAATATACTATAGTGTAATATGTATCATAAATATGCATATAAGTATGCATGTATGTATGTGTGTGTGTATATATGTATGCATATACAGAGAATATTTATTGGCCAAGTTTATTCTCTAATTTTCTTACTAAAGTCTTCTACATAATCAAAGTAAAAATTATTTTTAAAACCAAAAATAAATCATCTAATAGAAGAAGCAAAGCAATCTACACAGTGTATTTTCATGGTATGGAAAAATGTAGATTTTCCATATCACAAAGGCAAAGGAAAAGAAAGAAAATTCATAAGCTTTTAATTGTAATTATTTCTGAGTTATGGAGTGAAAATAATATTTTCTTTTTTATACTTTTCTGTAGTTTTCAAATTTTGCACAGTGAATGGGCATCATTTTTGTATTAACCCACAAGAAATAACCATTACAAATACTTTCCTGGAGAAGTTTTAGTCATGGAATAAATGTACATGAAAAAAAGTGTCTTAGATGGTTCTACCCTATACAAACTATACAGGTGAAAGCCATTGTCTTTCAAAGGTGTGCATAAGAGTGAAAAATATTATGCCAAGATGAATGAAAGCTAAGAGGATGTGTCTCAATTTCCTGATGAACTGTCTTGTGGACAACCTCTGGTTCAAGAGAAAAAATGACCGTCATGAAAGATTTGTGGTGCGGAGTGTGGGAACCATGGAAATGTAAAGTTTAACTCTCATAACGTGGAATGCACAGTTGATGGCAGCCTCGTGCCTGCTCCTTGGATTCACTGTGCTGTCACGTTTATTGAGGCCACACTTCTGGGCTGCTTCCAACCAAGGACTGAACCTGGTAGGGCTACAAACAAGGCCCATTCTGGCAGCACATGGTACATCTTTGATGCATGATTTTGACTCAAGAATGCCTCATTAGCCTGGGCAAACCTTCCTTGAAATGGCTTTCAATCTGAAACTATTTCTATTGTATTCTCTTCTTTTCTCCTCTACCTTATGGCTGTCAGAGAGAGGATTGTTTTTCTTTGTTTTTAGAAGGAGTCTCGCTCTGTCGCCAGGCTGGAGTGCAGTGGTGCAATGTCACCTCACTGCAACCTCCGCCTCCTGGGTTCAAGCGATTCTCCTGCCTCAGCCTCCCAAGGAGCTGGGACTACAGGCACACACCACCATGCCCAGCTAATTTTTGTATTTTTAGTAGAGACAGGGTTTCACCATGTTGATCATGTTGGTCTCGATCTCTCGACCTTGAGATCCACCGGCCTTGGCCTGCCGAAGTGCTGGGATTACAGGTGTGAGCCACCACGCCTGGCCAAGAGTTTTTATTACACTCTGAAGCATCCCCCTTCTTCCGCTCTTTTTTTCTTTTTCCTCCAC
>NW_012106553.1:361914-374265 GCF_000951045.1 Mandrillus leucophaeus
CCACATAGGAAAGAGTTTATTGACTTGGGGGCATTTTCTTATCACATGGGCTTTAACACCCTGTTAAGAACCACTGTGCATAGGGCAAGCTCATAGCTAGGGTGGCTTGAAAAAGTCTGGAAAAAGTGATGATCAATGCTAAATGAAGAGAAACTTCACAGGTTTCCCTACAAGATGGTAGACAAGAAATAAAGAGTCTGAGGGAAAAGGACATGGCTAGAATGGATATATAATATGAAGCAAGAAAATTCACCAGAAGGCTATGTTAGATGAGGGAGCCAAGTGGACACGGGAAGGTCATCAGGATTCACTAAGGCCATCAGGAATTTGCTAGTTTGAAGGGTAGCAGGATCACTAAGAAGTTCAATCCTGGCTCTCCTCTGTATCTCAGGGCTGGGGGTAGGAGAGGTGGTCATAGACCTGGGACTGTTAATATCCATGTAAATGATGCCCCTCTACCCTCAAGAACAGAGGCCAAGGGTGGCACTTACCTACTACATGCTAGGAAGCCATATTTACCATTATGACCAGCAAGGTCAGAGGCACAGCCAGGGGACTTGACCTGCAGGGAGTTCTGAAAATGATTGATAGAATATGGCATCCCTAGAGGAAGAATAAAGTGACAGCCAATGACGGTGCTGCTTAACAGCTAAGGAAAGGAAAGAATGGGTCAGTAGGAGACTGAGGATGTTCATCCCAATACAAAGAAAGAGTTTCTCATTAGATTCTTTGACCTGAGCCCACTTTGAGATATAGAATTTGTTGACTTAAGAGGTAGCTGGGTTTCTCAGTGAAAGAAATCTGTAAGTATATACTGTGACAATTGTTAGGCTTCTCTAAAGAGACCTATAGCCGGGCACTTCAGAAACATATACTGAACTCTGCTCTTCGAAGGGCCCCTCACTTGGTTTAGTGTTTTGCCATGACCATCTTGAAATTCTTTAAACAAAGGATCCCACGTTTTTATTTGTACTGGATGCCGCACACTGTGCAGCCTACTGCTGTTGACTTGAGTAACTGCATATTGGGTATAGACAGTTTGAGTTAACATTGCTATCCAGAGACCTTAAGAGTAATCATGGACCTGTGGAAGATCACATGGTTAAATCATAAATAAATTTATTATTACAATCCAACTCATAGTAAGTTTACTGTGTTTGAAGACCCACTTAGTTGTCACTTTTTCAGTCCACAAGAGTTTTGTTGGAAATGATATACTTGGCAGCCAGAGTGATGCCCACATTGTGTCCTGGCCTTTGGAGTAAGAACTATCAGAGTCAGAAAGGCCAAGTGGAAACCTCTGTATCTGCCCTCTACTCACTATGCCATGGGAGTAAATAAAGGGTAATGTTACATTCTAGGAAGATGGTCGATGTTAATGCCACCATTAAACAGCCAAAGAATGTTGAACAGGGGTAAGTAGAGTTTCCTTATATATCTCTTTGTTGACTCAATATGGCCCCTAAAAAACTCAGAAAAATTCTGGAGCATAGACTTTTGCAACCTCAATAATGTAATAGCCTGATTGTAACTATTATCGGAGGGTGATATCTTTGCTAGGTCAGATTAAAAAGATCTCAGGTACAGGAGAGGTAGCCATAGATTTGGATGAATATATTTTTGTTTATTCTTGTGATAAAAGAGGATCAGAAACAGTTCACATTCATGTGGGATATACAACAATACCCATTTATAGTTTTTCCTCAGGGCTGTGTTAACTGTTCTGCTCTTTGTCATGTTGTAGACTGAAGGTATCTGGGCTATTTGGTCAAACCACAGAACACAGCACTGTATGTGTTACATCAATAAGATCATGCTGATCAGGCAGGGCAAACAACAGATGGCGAGTATACAGGAGGCCTTGAAAAGACATTTAATACGTGCATTCCAGAGGATGGGGGACAATCCCGATGAAGATTTAGATTCCTTACACTTCGGTGAAGTCTTTACAGATCCATCAGTCAGGAGTTTGTCAGAATATATATTTTGCAATCCCTTACCATAAAGAAGGAAGCAGAAAGCCTGAGAGTTATTTTTGGGTTCTAGAGGCAACATATTCTATGCCTAATGCTCTGGTCCATAATCTGAGTAACAGGGAAGATTTCAGATGTCTGATGGAAAAAGATGTAGCATGAAACTTATGCTAAGCCCCAGTGGAGACTCAAAATGCAAGCTCTGATATTCAGGAGTAGGACAATGCCATCTACAGCAGAGAAAATAATACATGTTTTTGATTAAACAGCTCAAGGAAGCAACGAAAACTTGACCATGAGACTCTACATGACCATATGTCTGGAGCTGCATATCATGAGCTGGATTATTTCAGTTCTTCTAAGTCATAAAATCAGCCTCACATAAGTCAAACAAAAGATGAAAATGATGTGCCCAGATTGAGCCCAAGCAGGACCAGAGCTTAGCTGCATGAGCAGTAACCCAAACATCCCTATTACCCACTGCAGTTATATGAGCAGTGTTTCCCTACTTTGCTTGTAAGACTAGATGAAGGAGGTAAAAAGGTCTGAAAGTGCCCTCCAGCCAAAGACAACTGGCTCTATCTGTTGCATTCATTATTTGTTGTAGCAAGGAAGAATATACACCATGAGGATCCATGGAACATCTCAATAAGAGGGTGTTAGAAAGAACTTAATATAGGATTTAGGTTCGTCTGAGCTTATTTTGGAGAGAATTCAAGGACTTAGGGCTTTGCTGTCTACTCCATGCTGTCAGAAAGTGGGACAATTCCGTGTCTGGATATCATAATAAATCTTATAAGGCAGGATGCAGGAAGTGAAGCTAGTTATAAGTAGGTAAACGAGCAGCAGTAATCCACATTAGCTGGGATGAGAGGATGTTTGGATATTTTTGTGGTTTAAACAATGTTCTCTTTTTTTGTACTGTCTTTATAACTGATTACAGAATGCTCTTCATTTTGTCTTGATCCATGACACTCATGAAGAGAGCTTGTCTGATGCTGATTTCGTTAAGTAGTTTTATGTTCAGTAAGAAGACACCAAAATCTAACTGTGAGTTCTAGGCCAGCTTCAGCAATGCCAGGCTCAGCTAATAGTGCCAGATCAGGTCTTAACAGTCAGGGCCTGCTTTTGTCCTTCCCAAGGCCAGGCTTACTTTACAAATGGGTTAACTTGGTAAGTGGTTGAAGGCCAAAAATGACAGTGAAAGCCTTCAAGAACATCTGAGGATGGCACTGGAAGTCAACAGAGAAGAAATCTTCCTGAAGTGTGGAGTTGTGACTTAGGAGATTGGGCATCTACTTCATGAGGAAGAAGAAATGGCCTGAGGTAACAACATAAATTAAGAGATGCTTGAGTCATGACCAGCGGCCTGCCTATCTTGTCAAGGGCCTAGAATAAAAGGAATGGGGAGATTGGAGACAAAGAGGTCTGGAGCAAATATATGGACATATGGGAGTGGAAACTGAGCATGAACATTTTGTATCACACATTAACTTTCATTAGAACTCAGGAAAAAAGACCAAACACATGAAATTATGAAATTGTGTTAATGGTGATGCGTGCCATTAAAGAAACCTGAAAAGAAGCTGCAATTATAAATAATGAGAGGGAGAGGCGATAGTGATAAACCTATGTGACACTAATTCGTTGAGAAAGACCTTTCTGAAGAGGTGATCTGAAGGCTGATGTGAAAGATGAGGGAGGAACATGCCAGGTGGATGGAGTAGCACATTTCTGAAGTCAGGTAGGGGAAGGCCAGGAATATTTAAGAGACTGAAGAAGACAGTGCACATGGGCTAAAGTGAGTGACAGGGAGATGGCACAAGAGTCTTACATATTCAGAAGCCAGGTTATACCAGGCCAGAAAGGGAGTTTAGGTTTTATTCTAAGAGTAATGGAAAACTTTTGAAATTACCCAGGGATGTGGTATGACCCAATTCATGTTTTAAAAATATTACTCTGGCCTGACTGTGGGACAAGAGTGGAACACGGAGATTTGTTAGGAAGCTACTACAATCATCCTGTGGATTAATAACAGTCCAAATTGAGCCAGGATCTCACCCTACTTTGTGAATGCATTCCATTGTCTATCCTTCAGTGGGAAGTAGCTGTGTAGGTGGATGGCACAGCCTTTCTTTTATAACTGACTTTCCAGTGTCCAGTTCGGTTCCCAAAATACATGTGGTATGATATACATATAGTTCAGCAGGATAAGTACTAGGTTAATATTCAGAGATTACCCCCATGCCACATCCTCTCAAATATCTGCCCCCACACCTTATATTCTGAAAGTAAATTTGTACAGTCAACTTCAGATTAAATGTACTCCACATGAGGCTCTGTCCCGAATCCAATATTGAAGTAAAGTAAGAGATACAAAGTAATGAAGGAAATTAAATATGTGTGTACACATATTACGGTATACATAGGATGTCTTACAAGGGAATGAATGCCAGAAGAAAAGAAAGAAAGAAGTTCCCACTTAGTCCTAGTAAGCCAGCAAAGTTGCCTGGGGTGCTGTCAATACAGCGCAGCTATATTAGTCCATTTTCATGCTGCTGATACCCAAGACTAGGCAATTTACAAAAGAAGGAGGTTTAATTGGACTTAGAATTCCATATGATTGACGGGGTCTCAGAATCATGGCAGGAGGCAAAAAGCACTTCTTACATGGCAGCAGCAAGAGAAAAATGAGGAAGAAGCAAAAGCAGAAACCCTTGATAAATCCATCAGATCTCGTGAGACTTATGCACTATCAAGAGAAGAGCACAGAAAAGACTAGTTCCCATGGTTCAGTAACCTCCCCCTAGGTCCCTCCCACAACATGTGGGAATTCTGGGAGATACAATTCAAGTTGAGATTTGAATGGAGACATAGCCAAACCATATCATTCTGCCCCAGACCCTCCAAATCTCATGTCCTCACATTTTAAAGCCAATCATACTTTCCCAAGAGTCCTACAAAGTCTTAACTCATTTCAGCACTAAGCAAAAAGTCCACAGTCCAAAGTCCCATTTGAGACAAGGCAAGCCCCTTCTGCCTATGAGGCCTGTAGAATCAGAAACAAGCTAGTTACTTCCTAGATGCAATGAGAGTAAGGTATTGAGAAAATACAGCTGTTCCAAATAGCAGACAATTTGCCAAAACAAAGGGGTTACAGAGCCCATGCAAGTCCAAAATCCAGCAGGGCAGTCAAATTTTAAAGCTCCAAAATGATCTCCTTTGACTCCAGGTCTTACATCCAGGTCACGCTGATGCAAGAGATGGGTTCCCATGGTCTTGGGCAGCTCTGCCCCTGTAATTTTGCAGGGTACAGCCTCCCTCCCAGCTGCTTTCATGAGTGTCTGCCATTTTTCCAGGTGCACGGTGCAAGCTGTCAATAGATCTAACATTCTGGTGTCTGTAGGATTGTGGCCCTCTTCTAATAGCTCCACTAGGCAGTACCCTAGTAGGGATTCTGTGTGGGGGCTCTGACCCCAAATTTCCCTTCTGCACTGCCCTAGCCGAGGTTCTCCATGAGGACCCTGCTCCTGCAGCAAACTTCTTTCTGGGCATCCAGGCATTTTCATATATCTTCTGAACTCTAGGTGGAGGTTCCCAAACCTCAGTTCTTGACTTCTGTGCACCTACAGGCTCAACACCACATGGAAGCTGCCTAGACTTGGGGCTTCCATCCTCTGAAGCCATAGCCGCAGGTGTGTGTTGGCCCCTTTCAGCCATGGCTGAAGCAGCTGGGACAGAAGGCACCAAGTCCTTAGGCTGCACACAGCATGGGGACCCTGGGCCCAGGCCAGGAAACCACTTTTTCCTCCTGGGCTTCTGGGCCTGTGATAGGGGGAGCTGCTATAAAGGTCTCTGACATGGCCTGGAGACATTACCCCCTTGCTCTTGGGGATTGACATTAGGTTCCTTGCTAATTAAGCAAACTTCAGCAGCTGGCTTGAATTTCTCCCCAGAAAATGAGTTTATTTTCTATCACATAGTCAGTCAGGAAGCAAATTTTCCAAAGTTGTATGCTCCATTTGCCTTATAAAACGGAGTGTCTTTAACAGAACCCAAGTCACCTCTTGAATGTTTGCTGCTTAGAAATTTCTTCTGCCAAATACCCTAAATTGTCTTTCTCAAGTTCAAAGTTCCACAAATGTCTACGTCCGGGCAAAATGCCACCAGTCTCTTTGCTAAAATTCTTTTGCTAAAGAGTCACCTTTACTCCAGTTTCCAACAAGTTCCTCATTTCCATCTGCAACCACCTCAGCGTGGACCTTATGTCTATATTGCTATCAGGATTTTGGGCAAAACCATTCAACAAGTCTCTAGGAAGTTCCAAACTTTCCCACATTTTCCTGTCTTCTTCTGAGCCCTCCAAACTGTTCCAACCTCTGCCTGTTACCCAGTTCTAAAGTCACTTCCACATTTTTGAAGATGTTTTCAGCAGTGGCCCACTCTACGGTACCAATTTATTGTATTAGTCCATTTTCATGCCGCTGATAAAGACATACTCAAGACTGGGCAATTTACAAATAAAGGAGGTTTAACTGAACTTACAGTTCCACATGGTTGAGAAGGCCTCTGAATCTTGGCGGGAGGTGAAAGGCACTTCTTACTTGGCAGCGGCAAGAAAAAAATGAGAAAGAAGCAAAAATGGAAACCTTTGATAAAGCCATCAGATTTTATGAAACTTATTCACTGTCATAAGAATAGCACAGGAAAGACCAGTCTCCATGACTCAATAACCTCCCTCTAGGTCCTTCCCACAACATGTGGGAATTCTGAGAGATACAACTCAAGCTGAGATTTGAATGGTGACACAGCCAAACAATATCAGTAGCACTTCCCAAAGGAACACAGTCCTCAAGAGAATTTCTGAACCCTGGATGCAACCCATTAGGCAAGAAAAAGAAATAAAGCACATCCATATAGGAAAAGAAGAAGGCAAATGATCTTTGATTGCGGATGACATGATTCTATATCTAGAAAATCCTACATTCTCAGTCCAAAAGCTCCTCCAGCTGATAAACAACTTCAGCAAAGTCTCAGGATACAAAATCAATGTACAAAAATCACTAGTATTCTTATACACCACCAATAACCAAACCAAGAGCCAAATCAGAAAGGCAATCCCATTCACAATTGCCACAAAAAAGTATAAAATACATAGGAATACAGCTAACCAGGGATGTGAAAGATTTCTACAATGAGGATTACAAAACACTGCTCAAAGAAATCAGAGATGACAGAAACAAACGGAAAACCATCCCATGATCATATATAGGAAGAATCAATATCATTAAAATAGCTATACTGCCTAAAACAACTTAAATATACAATGCTATTCCTATCAAACTACCAATGACATTCTTCATCAAAGTGGAAAAAACTATTTTAAAATTCAAACAAGAGCCCAAATAGCTAAGTCAACTCTAAGAAAAAGAACAAAGCTGGAGGCATCACATTACCTGACTTCAAACTATACTACAAGGTGATAGTAACCAAAACATCGTGGTACAAAAATAGACACATAGACCAATGGAACAAAACAGAGGGATCAGCAATAAGGCCTCACATCTATGACCATCTGATCTTTCATAAAACTGACAAAAACAAGCAATGGGGAAAAGACGACCTACTTAAAAAAATGGTGCTGGGATAACTGGCTAGCCATATGCAGAAGATTGCAGCTGAACTCCTTCCTTACACCATATACAAAAAGCAACTCAAGATGGATTAAGGTCTGCAATGTAAAACTCAAAACTATAAAAACCCTGGAAGGCAACCAAGGTAATACCATCCTGGACATAGGAACAAGCAAAGGTTTCATGACAAAGACACCAAAAGCAATTCCAACAAAAGCAAAAATTGACAAATGAGATCTAATTAAACTATCAACAGAATAGAAAAGAAACTATCAACAGAGATGATATGGCTTGGCTGTGTCCCCATCCAAATTTCATCTTATATTCCCACATGTTATGGGAGGGATTGGGTTGGAGGTAAGTGAATCATGGGGGCAGGTCTTTCCCATGCTGTTCTTGCGACAGCAAATAAGTCTCAGGAGATCTGACAGTGCTATAAGGGGGATTTTCCCTGCACAAGTGCTCTCTTTTGCCTGCTGCCATCCACGTAAGATGTTACTTGCTCCTCCTTGCCTTCTGCCATGATGGTGAGGCCTCCCCAGCCATGTGGAACAGTAAGTCCATTAAACATCTTTTTTTTTCACAGCCTAGGGTATGTCTTTATCGGCAGCATTAAAATGGATTAATACAGTCAGTTGATACCAGTAGAGTGGGGAACTGCTGAAAAGATTTCTGAAAATGTGGAAGTAACTTTGGAACTGGGCAACAGGCAGAAGTTGGAACAGTTTGGAGGGCTCTGAAGAAGACAGAAAAATGTGGGAAAGTTTGGAACTTCCTAGAGACTTGATGAATGACTTTGCACAAAATGCTGATAATGACATGGACAATAAGGTCCACGTTGAGGTGGTCTCAGATGGAAATAAGGAACTTGTTTTGAACTGAAGCAAAGGTGACCCTTGTTACATTTTAGTAAGGAGACTGGCAGCATTTTGCCCATGCCGTAGAGATCTATGGAGCTTTGAACTTGAGAGAGATGATTTAGGGTATCTGGCAGAAGAAATTTCTAAGCAGCAAAGCATTCAAGAGGTGGCTTGGGTTCTGTTTAAGACATTCAGTTTTATAAGGAAAGCAGAGAAAATTTTTGCAAACTATGCATCTGACAAAGGTCTAATATCCAACATCTATAAGAAACTTAAAAAAATTTACAAAAGAAAAACAAACAACCCCATTAAAAAATGGGCAAATTACATCAACAGACACTTCTCAAAAGTAGACATACATGCAGTTAACAAGCATATGAAAAAAAGCTCAATATCACTGATCATTAGAGAAATGCAAATCAAATTCACAATTAGATACCATCTCACACCAGTCAGAATGGCTATTACTAAAAAGTCAGAAAATAACAAATGCTAGTGAGGTTGTGGAGAAAAGGGAACACATACACTGTTTGAGGGAGTGTAAATTAGTTCAACTTTCATGGAAAGCAGTATAGTGATTCCTCAAAGAGCTAAAAGCAGAACTACCATTCTACCCAGGAATCTCATTATTGGGTACATACTCAGAGGAATATAAATCATTCTACTATAAAGACACATATGCAAACATTCATTGCAGCACTATTCACAATAGCAAAGACATGGAATCAACCTAAATGCCCATCGATAAGAGATTGGATAAAGAAAATGTGGTACATATACACCATGGAATACTACACAGCCATAAAGAAGAACATGATCAAGTCTTTTGCAGGAACATGAATAGTGGAGGAGATATTATCATTAGTAAACTAATGCAGGAACAGAAAACCAAATACTGCATGTTCTCACTTATAAGGGAAGTTAAATGATAAGAACTTATATACACAAAGAAGGAAACAACAGACACTGGGGTCTACTTCAGGAGGTAGGGTCAGAGGAGGGAGAGGATAAGAAAAGATAACTATTGGCTACTGGGCTTATGAAATAATATGTACAACAACCCCCCATGACATGTGTTTACCTATGTAGCAAACCTTCACATGTACCCTCAAACCAAAAAATAAAAGTTAAAAAACAGTCAATGGGTGATGGTAACATACCCACTTCATTGATAGCATCATAGTTTGATTCTTATTTATGTACTATTAATTGTGTCAACACATTGAATATTACTGTTTTTCAGGAGAAAAGGGAGAAGCATTCATACAGATAAACTTGGCTGACAATTTGCCTATGTTACATGAAACTCATCCATCACCCATACATGGAAAGATGTCTAAAAGGAGATTTAAAGAGATAACAAAAAATTATACTCAAATGATTTCTCATTTATGGTGTGTATTTTTCATCAGAAACTTGCCCACAGTGGTTATGAATTCAGATAATATAAGAACACAATGGTACAATCAGCTTGGAGATATCTCAATTAGATAGCAAGAGAAGGTCAAGAAAAAAATTCATCGTATGAAACTACAGTGTTTTTCTCCTGAATCCTAAGATTGAAATTACTTGTACCCATACATTAAACTTGTGCCTGATGCTCCAAATCTTGGAAGAAATACTATTACATATTACTGAGAGGCAGGGGATTTGTGAAGCTTTTAAAATCTACTCTTGATTTTAATAGTGAATTGTTGTTAATGTGGTTTTCTTTGGAAATATATTAAAATATTATTAATTGTAATCCTGAAAAAGTAATGGGGGTTTAGTGTTAGGCTAACAAATTATGATATTGGTGATTAGAGCTCTAGCTACAAGTTGAAAATGAAACCTAGGGTAAAATAACTTCAGAAACAATTTATGTAAATAGCTGACAATATATTTAAGTCATATTCTGCCTTAAATTTGTTTGGAAATGCGATACAAAGTATAAAGCCAAGTTCACAAAACAGCCAAAGAAAACAAAACCCATACAAATTTTTGCATCACCTGTCCTCTGAAATTTTGATCTGTCATTGTCTAATGCCCTTGCCATTGCCTTATCTCTCTGTGTTTATGACTGTGAGAGATATCGTGGCCTCAGAAATCACAGTTTATCACGTGTCCAAGAATTCTGGTGCATGAGTTGAAGAATTAATCACAAGGAACTCAATTCTAGAACTCTGATGACAGATGAGCTAGGAGGATGGGAGTTAATGAACTGAAGTTTTTACACAGACATTATCCAATGCTCTAATTCCTTACAAAAGTCCTCTTTACTCAGTCTGATGTTATACTAAATAAATGCCTCTCCCCAAGATTTCCAAGTAGTTTTCAAGAGTGCTCACACCATCTACCCCTAACACATGCAGGCACACACAGTACACACAACTTTTTCTTATCTGTTTTAATTATGAACTGAAATTTGATCCCCTCCATAAATTACTTTATTTTTTAAAGCCAGGTTATTGTAGTTAATGAACTTATAACCTAACAATTTGTTGTCATCAGAGATCTTTATATCTTAAACAAGTTAAGAACCCTTTTCTCTGTTTGTAAGGGCTGAACCTCTCAAGTCCACTACACTTTCTTTGAGTTAGATATACTGTTATGTTTGCCTTTCATTAACTTTACCAATGAATATTAGAATATTAGAGTCATGAGTTTTGAAAGACTGTATGTGATATTCAAAAATATTTTATGCTCATCTTAGAAACTATATAAATATATTAAGGTGATAAACATTATAATCCTATAATAGCTATCCACTGTTCTATGTTTTGGCATTTCCTTCTGGATTTGGCTTAAAAGTATACATTTTTATATGTATGATGATTTTCAATATATATGTAATATTCATAATGACATATACTATTATTATATATTCAAATTTTTCATTTAATCTTATAAAAAAATTTATATACTCACTACATCATAATTACCATTTTAAACTGTTTCATTTTTATTGACAAAATGCTTCATTTTACTTAGCCATTTTACTCTAATAAAAATTCTTTTTTAAAAAATTTCACAATTGGGAAAAAATATTATTTGTAATAATAAATAACTGCAATCAATACCTTCTTACAAATAACCTTTTTCTATTAAGTTTTTAAAATAAACTTTTTATTTTGAAATTAATATTGATTTACAGAAAAGTTGCAAAGATAGCACAAAAGTTCCTGCATTTTCTTCATTCAGCTTCTATGATACATTTGTCAATATTTTAAAAATTAATTAGCTAAACTATAGACTTTAAACAGATGCATCAGTTTTCCTACTAATGTTCTTTTTCCTGCTCTAGGATCTAATTGAGGATATCACATTGCATTAAGTCTTCACGCCTTCTCAGTTGGCTCTGATCTGTCAATTCCCCAATGACAGAGCCTCAGACTTACCTTACATTTCATGATATTAAAATTTTGAAGAACTCTTCTCAGGCATTTTGCAGAAATACCATTTCTCACTGGCATCTGGTTCTAGGTCCCGTCATTTCCTAGCCACATGGGCCTCTCCAACATAACAGCTCATTTCGTCAAAGCAAACAAGTCAAGGAAGCGTGAAAGAGAAAGTACTGGTGTGACAGAAGTCACAGTCATAATCACAGTGGTGACATTCTATCACATTTATATGGGTGCTATTTATTAGACTGAGTAACCACACCCAGCCCTCCCAATCAAGGAGATATAATTACACAAGTACATGGAATATTAAGAGATCATTGGAGGGTTGGCCTGTCGCGGTGGTGCACAACTGTAATCCTAGCACTTTGGGAGGCCAAGTCGGGCAGATCACTTGAGGCCAGGAGTAGGAGTTGGAGACCAGCCTAGGCAACATGACAAAGCTCTGTGCCTACTCATTGTGTACTAAAATTACAAAAATTAGCCAGCTGTGGTGGTGCAAGGG
>NW_012106553.1:374315-375215 GCF_000951045.1 Mandrillus leucophaeus
GCCAATGCCTCTATTTTAAAATAGAGTGTTCATTATTACACGGCAGACTCTACGAACTATATCATTTAATACAGCACAATCCAGAATTTGTGAACGGAACTTCTGGTACAAAAAGAGTGTATGAAATCAGTGTCATGATGCAACAACCATTCCCTGCAGCCCAAAAAAGAGGCCTTAGAGTGCAAAGAGAATGAATATTTGCTGGCTCGGATGGATGACTGGCTGCACAAGGTGATTTTACTGTGCATTATACTTTAATTATAACTGCACTGTAGCCATCTGCTCTACTTCATTCCCTAATTATAGATGTAAAACGCATTTCACAAATCCCACCTGTAAAAAAGATCTAAGGGATTTCATAGCAGGCTTGCTCCTCCCTCCTTCCTCCTTTCTTAGCCTCTGCACTCTTCCTTCAACACATATGAGAAGACCAAGATAATGTTTGTGATGCACTGATCACTCCAGAAAGTCTGGGCTTTCTGACATTGTTCCATCCATTAATATCTCTCTTCTACATATTATTATACACATTGTGGCCAGCCTTTCTAAGCCATGGTCACACATGACTTTCTGTTCACGTATAATTTTCTACATGCTCTCCCTCCTACTATTTTTGAATTAGTCTTTTATTTTATTTCCAGCACTATCACTTCAAGTATCTCCTAGCTTTTTCTGCGAAGCCTGTGAGAAAGCTGTTATTGTCCTCATTTTTCAGTGGAGAAGAGAGGAGGGATGTAGAGAGTTTAAAGGTATTATTTAAGGCCACACAGTTGATCAGTGGCAGAAGTAGGTTAGAAGCCACACACACCTAGAGATATTTATTCCCATTCTTTCACACTCACTACTATCAGGCATCACCTGAGAGTGTTGTTTAAATTTCCATCAAGATAGCAGAAGTGT
>NW_012106553.1:377655-379997 GCF_000951045.1 Mandrillus leucophaeus
GGTGTATACCTGACTTTCACATTTTGGGGAATAACTGAGATATTCTTGCCTCTTCACCAAATAGCAATGACTTATACAGAGATCCTTGACAAAAGCATACCTCTGATAAAATTTTTACTAATAATGTGAAACTTCTTGTTAAAGATGAATAAAACAGTCTATTGAGTCGGAATAATCAGTGGCCTGAAATTACGAGCCTGAGTTTCCTTCTTGACTTTAATATTTTCAGTAGATAAGGCAGGCATTTTGGTTTTTATTTTATTTGTAGGAAATTATGCCCCAAGAAGGTCACAGGCCTTTTTCATTCTCCTCTGTTTGTGGTCTCAGCGAGAAGAGATACCGCTAGAAGAGAACCAAGCCACCACAGAGCTCTGAGATCCTCAGTGGGAGTCACTGGGGAAAGAATACAACACCAGAACCTTGTCATTGGCACAATTCAGGAGAAAGGGAAATAGGATATTGAGATGTCACTTTGAGGAAAGCCTTGCCACTTCTTTCCTGGGTGGCTTAGGAAAATTCTCTTTGGTCCTTAGGTAAATAAACCATGTAAAGTGAACATCAATCTGTTTATTTCCCAAGATTTTTAAAGAATCAGATAATTAATATGAAAGTTTTACAAACAGCTTTACAGACTGTGAACGTGGTTTTCCAATTTTGTTAATGTTTTTGCCTAAGAATTAATAAAATAAGATATAGTTGCATTAAATGGCTCATTTTCTAAACTCAATCTCAACTTCTTTCCCCTCTCCCAGCAACCTAAACCTTGCAAACTCATGGTTAAAATTTAAATATCTGGTTGTCTAGGGGTCGGGTTCCACAATACTTTTAACCAAGACCTTGTTTGTATCTTCCTAGAGATTATCTCCAGGAAAATATCCAAGAAAGAAAATCTACAGAGGCCTAGATTTATCCTTTACTCATCTGAATTTGTGAGGAAAATTTCCAGGCCTCACAGCAATCTCTAATTTTTACCGAGAAGTGTCTGAATTTAGCTAGATGGGTAGAGATTTGGGTGGGAGATGGTGGTGAAGAAGAGTAAGGTCATATTTTACAAATCTACCCATTTAATGAATGAGAGCTAAATAGTAGGTAGAATTTAATGAGTACCTCTCTGCCAGACATATTACATTTATTTGTTCTAATTCTTCCACATACCCTGCAATCTAGGTTTAATTTTTTATTTCACTGATGAGGAAGTTGAAACTAAGAGAAGCGAAACAATTTCTTAACGGTTTAGAAGTGGGAGTATGGAATAGACACACAAGGAGGTAGCAGATCTAAGATTCAGGCTCAGAATTGTCTGACTCCAATGACCATGTTCTTTGCATACTATTTCTCTGACAGTAAAATAATTTCATCTTTTCTACTAATTATTTTTCTGTGAATATATATATATATATATATATATACACACACATACACACACAAGTGTTCTATTTACCCATTTATTCATTAGCAGATTGTTTCATTAAAGTTATCAATAGAAACTTGGCTGGAGTGTTAACTTTTGGGGGCTAATCTTAGGAAAAGAAAATTGTTTTGATTTATCTTTTCTTTTCTGTTTGCTTGTTTTGTTTCTCTAATGGAAGAATGAAAAGGCAAACATCTTATTTTCCAGTGAGGGCTAAAACTTTGTGACTTGATGGATGTATATACTTTTCTCACAGTAAAGTAGTTTAATACTGAAAGGTAAAATTATATAGGTGAAATGCTGAAATAAGTCAGAGGGTAGGAAAAAAAAATCTGCAACTCCAGGATTGTGCTTCTTTTTTTTTTTTTTTAATGAAGGCAAAAACCACTGAGGTCGAATAAAACTCCAAAAAGTGAAATGCTGAAATAAGTCAGAGGGTAGGAAAAAAAAATCTGCAACTCCAGGATTGTGCTTCTTTTTTTTTTTTTTTTAATGAAGGCAAAAACCACTGAGGTCGAATAAAACTCCAAAAAGTGACTCCTTGATGTTTACATGGGGTGTCCAGTAGTTCCTGGCAAGGGAAAAGGAGAACTTAGTTTGAGCTACTTATCTCTCAACTCCTGTGATAAACAAAACAAAATACACCCTCAAAGGAAGAAGTCTTTCTGCTTCCCATGCTCTTACTAAACTAAGTAGAATTAGTAATAGTATAACTACTATGAAGTAAATAGGTCTTATGATAAACTTAGAAGGAGAAGGAGAAGAAAACAGAACCCAAAAAACCACAGGAATTAAGTAGTCCAATTTCTTCACCGTATAGATGAGAAGAGAGAAGCCCAGAAAGTGGCAGGGACTGGCCTGGGCACACATAAGGAGTTGGGACTAGGACACAGCCATCCACTTTGAGCCCATTGCTGGTTCTACTGCTGCA
>NW_012106553.1:383082-383880 GCF_000951045.1 Mandrillus leucophaeus
ATATTTGAAATTTATGCAGGCCTAGCTCTGCTCTGGTGTTTTTATTGCTTCACACTCGTGGTACCTTGTTTCCTTGTGTGTTTTGTTATTTCTGGCCATGAACTGTTGACTTTAATGTTGTATTTGTGGATTTTTTTTCTTCCTGAGGCCTGGAATGAAAGTGAATTTCTCTTGGGAGGGTTTTGTTTCCTTCTGCCAGGTGCCTATGAAAATTATCAATTAGTATGCAATTAAATTTTCATCTTGAGGTGTTTGGATCAATAAAGTAGCGTGAATTTAGAGCAACAACTTGCATCAGAGTTAGCTTGAGATTGTAAATTATGAATAGCAATGTTTCTTTCCTCTCCTATGTGTTTAGGTTTGTGATATTTAATTTCCTTTAATGTCTCTTGGATGAGAGGGAATAAGTTTATTTTTGTTTTAAATTTTATGTTGTACATGGTGTTTGGTACCACAGTGTTATGGCAGGAAGATATACTGGTAGTTGTCTTACATTGGGTAGGTATTTTGTCTCCTATTCTTTCCGCCCTTTGAAACTATGAACACCAAAGCTCAAATTTACCCAAGTAAATAAACACACTCTGTAAAATTTTTCTTTGATATTCCATCATACCTCTTAGTTCTTATCTTCACTTACTGCTTTGTCTAAAAGACTTATTTTTTTCTAGCTCATTAATGGATCTAAACTAAAAAATGTTTAAAACACATTATTTTACTAAGAATTTCGCTGTTTGCAATAAGATTTGATCTAGTTTCCTGGCCCATCATATTACCAGAAATAGAAACATCAAGGGTCTC
>NW_012106553.1:383930-418715 GCF_000951045.1 Mandrillus leucophaeus
GAAGCCACACACACCTAGAGATATTTATTCCCATTCTTTCACACTCACTACTATCAGGCATCACCTGAGAGTGTTGTTTAAATTTCCATCAAGATAGCAGAAGTGTATTGGAGCCAGCCCACACTGCCTCAGAAGAGCATAACATGGGCAACTCTTTCCAATCCCATTTTCAGTGACTTCTTATCAGGAACTGGAAGTTGACTATGTTGATAGTGTGAAATGGACACATACTATAAGAGCTCACATTTCTTCCCCAGGAGAGAGCTGTTAATAATTTACTAGGATGCTACCGAATATGGGAAATGGATCTATATGCTCTCAGAAAAGTCACATATTTAGAGCATAACACCCTCTTCACCTCTGAAGTTGAATAATGTGAAAATGAGTACTACTCATGAATGAGGAAAAGCTAAGCAGTTCAACCAAACAAATATTACTTTCAATATTCTAAGGATAAAATAGTAATCCAAGAAAATGAGGATTCTTTCTCTAGATGGTAAGTTCAGAATTTTCCAATGAACCCTTTGGCTGTAAAAGTCTCTCTGGTTTCCAAAGCAATCTGCAAGTTAGAAATTTAGGTGTCCAGGGAGGTTCAGGATGACATACAGTAGTCCCAAAGCAGGAGGCTCCAAAATAACACCTGGTCTTCGGCATCCAAGTTTACCTCAACCAGACACTGGCATATGAGGAAATGCCTTTCTGAGCACTAGATTTGGACATTTCTGAAGGAGAGTAAATGAGCACATGTGGTCATTTTTTCATGGGTGTTAAAAGGGAAACAATTTAGAAACTTTGAAATTCCTTCTCCCTATGAAATTCTCAGACTTTCCGAAAACATAAATTCTAGCTATGCACAAGATTGCAGCTCAGGCCCAAGAACAAAGTCATACAAAAGAACACATCTAACCTGAACTGAAGAAGGCGTTAAAACATCAACTATGGGATTAAAAATCAGCAATGACTTTCTAGGCAGAAAATGAAGTGTAAACTTTTTACCAAATGTGTTGCGCAAATATCAAATCACAAGGTAATAGGAGCACAACACTAAAATTCAGTACATGTTGTACTGATTAGAGATTCAATTAGTTTCTCTATATAGCAAAGACAGCTGTATCAGATGGTATGTATGCTCTTTAATGGACATCTGAATTTATATATATGCTGATCTCAGAAAATTTATTTGTGGTGACCTCCAAAGTATGTAGTCAAGGCTAATAGGAAAATTAAGCATAAATATACAATCACCAGGTTCTTTAGATGCCTTTTTGCAACTCTTATTGAATGTACTTTTGTAAAATCCCTAAAAGTTTATCCAAATAATAGAGTACTGACCTGGTAGTAAGGAGTTTTAGTAGTCCTAGATCGAACATTAATTGGAATAAGGAATTCAGAGAGCATCTAAAGCGGGAGAAACAGTATAAAGAGGCAGTAGGGTGTAATAACGAAGAGAATGGATCTGGAAGCTTGCCTACCTGATATGACTTTCACCTCTGACACTTACTAGTTGTCACACCTTTGAGAAATTACCTTAGTGCTTTGGTTTTTCTATCTGCTACATAGGTACAAAACAATACTGCACTTCTCTTAAGGCCACTGTAATAATTAAAGAATTATACATGTAAAGCACTTAGAATTGTTTCTGACATATACCATGTGTACAATTCATGTTAACCTATAATACAATCAATATCCTCATTTTATAAGATAAAAAAATCCCTAAAGCCCAGAGAGGTTAAACACATTATACAAATTCACATGGCAAACCAGAGACAGAATTAGGATTAGAATCCATGATCCATTTCTATTGATCACCCTTTCCCAACAGTGATGAGTAGGTTATTTGTATTTATTACATTCAACAAGTTTTGTCAAACTCTTCTGAGGGCTGGTGATGCTGAAAAGGACTTGTCTAATACAAAAGTAAATTACTGGTTTAATTCTCAGACAAGATCTTTGACTCTCAAAAAAATAAGTGTTTTTACCTCTTCAACATATTATTTCTCAATTATGTGATTTTGAAACGGTATAGTATTCATTTTTGAAATATAAAAATTTATTCTTGTAACAGCAACAATAATAACTGAAAAGATCCCATAGAGTGTATGCATACAAATGATATAAAAGTGTTTGACTCGTTGGGGAAAATAAATATAGTACATTTAAAACATAAAGTTGAGGAAAGATCAAATGAAGTATAAAGCTTGGTGAACAAACAATTTTCAAATCCAGGGTTTTATGCAAGCAATGTCAAAGCAAGTTGTCAAAGAAAGTGATATGAGGGTTTTCTCTGTATCCCTAGAGATAGGAAACTCTCTTGAAAAAAATACGGGTTACTAATACAGAATTTACTAATGATTTTTCTTGGGTAAACTCCCTAATCTTCAAATGTGAAAACTGCTTGCAGAAGAAGCTGGTAGACCTCACGAATCACGACTGCCATGATTGCTGTCACTGCTACTGTCCTGTTGCTGATTGGGCTTCCTATCACTATTCACTTTGGGTATGCTCCCACTCCTGTAAGAAAGAATATTATTAATTCATTATTTTATTGAAGCACTCCAGCTTCAAAATGAGGATGGTGGTTGGCAAGAAAAGAAAGAGTCCGAGAAATCGGGCTGTGGTTACAAGTCCAAAGCCATGATACATGATGGGAATTGATGGGTTCACAAATTTCAAAGAAAGCTGAAACCCAGGACTATTGATGACCTTTCCAGGCCCAGTTGAATACAAGGATGAGGTTGAGAAAGTGAAGTGGCTGGTTGTAGCAAGAAATTAGCCAAAAGTTAAAGAAATATGCAGGCAGATTCTAAGAACAAAGAGTAGGAAAACAGAAATAGAACAATGAGGTAATTATAAACGTAAAGTTTGAAGTAAAGGTGGATGAAGGGAGACTGATATCTGAGGAGGTAAATATAATGTTGAAGCAAGTTACAAACGTTAAGACTGAAAACATGAAGAAAGGTCTGAGAGGAGGAAGGACTCTGAAGTGAGCTTGGACATTATCCAAACCTGCTTCATCCTTCAGCCTCTGGTTTGCTGTGGGCAAGGTTATGGTACCCTGCAAAAAGCCTTCACAGTTATGCCTCCAATCCTTGGGAAATGCCTCTAAGATATGCCTTCAACTTGCTAGTCTCCAAAAGCTGACTGTCTGGAGCCTTTAGATTCTGCTCATAGATCCAAGAAACTCTGTGATTCTGACTTCTGTCTCCACACAGACTATTCAGATGAATGCCTTACCTGTGACTGTGGTCATTCAGATTTCCTTTGACCTTATATATCCTGGACTGCAGACCAGGCTGCAGCAACACTCTGCTGGCTCTGGAATTCTAGTTTAGTCCCAGCCCTCTGATTCTCACTGGACAGTATTCAGCTGGAGATAAGTGGTTTACTTCTGTTTTCAGGCTGATATCCTGATGTCAAAGGTGCTATGTATGGTTTCATAGTGTTGAAATAAGCTTATATGTATATTTGTTTTGTGCCTTTTTTGGTGATTAAATATTTTTCTTTGATTAAATATTTTTCTTTGATTTTAGCCTGCTTGAAGTTCAGGGAGCTTATTGAATCTGTGGTTTCATGTTTATTACCTGTTTTCAAAAATGGCCAGAATTTCTTTCTATATTGCTTTATCTTTCACTCTTTCCCCTACTTCTTCTCTTGACTACCCTTTCCTTACCTATTTTCCTCTACCCTTCCCTTCTCTCCTCTCCCCTTACATTCCCTCCCCTCTCCTGCTGTCCCCTTTCCTCCCCTCCTCTACTCTCCCTTCCTCTCCCCTCCTCTCCTCTCCTTTCCTTCTCTACTCCAATTATATGCATGCCAGATTTGTTTTATTTATTGTGTTTTGTATGTTTCTTAAAATATTTTCTTATTTTTCATCCTTTTTCTTTTTACTGCTTCAGTTTAAATATTTTATGCTGACCCGTCATTCAATTCACTAGTCTTTTATTTTGCTTCCTGTCAACAAAAAATATATTGAATTTATAAGTTCATTTCAGTATTTTACAGTTCCATCTGACTTTTTGTAAATTTTAAGTCTCTGGTAAAATTATTTATATCTCCTTCTATTTTTCAAAATATTAATTCTTACCTTTTTTTTTTTTTTTAAGGCAGGGTCTCACTCTATTGTCTAAGCTGAAGAGTAGTGGTGCAATCACGGCTCACTGCAGCCTTGACCTCCCAGGTTTAGGTGATCCTCCTACCTCAGCCTGCAGAGTTGCTGGGACTATAAGTGTGAGCCACCACACCCAGCTAACTTCTTGTTTCTCTTTAGTGTAGGTGGGGATTCACCATGTTGCCTAGGCTGGTCTGAACTCCTGAACTCAAGCAATTCACCCAGCTTGGCCTCACAAAGTGCTGGGATTACAGGCATGAGCCACCGCACCTGGTCAATTCTAGCTACTTTTAAGTTTCTGATAACTACATTATCTAAACCACCTATGAATCTGTTTCATTTATCTACCTATTTCTCTAAGGTTTTGATCACTTGATTCTATTTTTACCATATTTTGTCATTTTAAATTTGATTTTAGCAGTTTTGGACAAAACATCTTTGAGATTCTAAATAATATTATCTTCCTCCTAAAAGGATTACAATTTCCTCTGGTAGAGAAAGTTTGAGCATATCTCTTTAATCCTGTCAGGTACTGGTTTTGGACTTCATTAAGTCGTATTTATTTCAGCTTTGCCCATACTTCGGAGGCATAGTCCTTACTCTTAATGCATGGTCCTTTAGATTTTTATCCTCTTGGGTCTCAGCTGAAAACTCTGAGTATTTACCAAGGTTTCCCTGCCTTTGTGAAGCTTCAACTCCAATCTCTCTCTGTTTCTAGCACTTCATAGTTTTTAAAATCTCTGACAGTGTTTCCAGTTTCCAATCTACTGTTTTCTTAAGGATTTCTAGTCCTGGATATGCCCAAATTGGCACTGGACAGGGACTCTAAGAAATATTTACAAAGATGTTGGAGTTTATTTGTGAAGTTTTGACTTCTCTGGGATCTTGTACCTTGTGTTCTAGCCACTTGGGCAACCACAACCTCCAACCTCTGTCTTCTCTATCTGGTAATATGCTTTTTACTTGGTTACTTTACTTTCCACTTTCAGACACTGTACTATGAAAACTGGAAAATTCTTCCAGGTAAAATGCCAGGGTAGATTTGGAGCTTGGTATTTGTACTTTTATTATTCCCAAGTTCATAGTTCTCAAATCAGGTCTACATTATTTGCTCTTATAGGCCTTTAAATACTTGCTTTATATACATACTTTTAGTAGTTATAATTGTCTTCAACAGGAAGGTTACTACAATAAAAACTATTCTGTCATGACTGAAATTCAAAGTTTATTTGATAAATTTAAATATGTAAATAAATGTTGATTTAATAATCTACATATAATTTATTTATAATCTATATATGACTTAATATATTTTTCATTTTAATAAAGTAGATTGAGGCAGCTAATAAAAAGTGCTGTTTGTGAGATTTGTTTACTAAAAAGAAATTAAACATTCAATACTAAGTAAAAGAGAACTAAGCAAACCATACAAACCATATGGTTCTGTGACTGAATTTCAATTTAAATCTAAGTTTCTAGGTAGCCTAGGCAGAATAGGAAATATGATCCAATAGATATATTTTATCAAAAATGAAAGAGTATATGCTAGTTACACAGAAAGATACTTTTTCATACAAAGAGATTTTAAATACAAATATTTTATGTGAGACTTTCTCTAGAGGTTTTATCTAAAATGCTGAAGCAATTTCCTGTATATTAAAAGTTAGAGTGATATCATTACATAATAACAGTAATATATACATAATATTAGTTTGCATTAATATCAGTTGACAATGGCCATTTAGTGAAACATAAAGTATAATATCAGCTTCTGCTTTTTCTCTTTTTCTCTCTTTATTAAGGTGTAACTGGAAAATAAAAGTTGTGTGTATTTAAGGCATACAACATGATGTTTTAATATCCACATATACTGTGAAATGATTACCACAATCAAGCTAATTAATATATCCATCAACTCACATCAAACAACACAACCTTTGTATATGTTTGTGTGTTGAGAACATTTAAGATCTACTCTTTTAGCACACTTCAAGTATTATTGTTGTTAACTATAGTCACCATGCTATATAGATCTCCAGGATTTATTCATCCTGCATAACTGAAATTTTGTACCCTTTGAGTCACATCTCTCATTCTCCACCCCAGCTCCCCACCACCAGACCCTGGCAGTCACCATTCTACTCTCTGCTTTTATGAATTCAACTTTTTAAAATTCCACATTTAAGTGAGATTGTGCAGTATTTGTCTTTCTGTGCCTGGCTTATTTCACTTAGCATAATTTCCTCTAGGTTCATCCATGTTGCCACAAATGATAGCATTTTTTTTTTTCTTTTTAAGGGGTAATAGTCCATTGTGTATATCTACTACATAATCTTTATCCATTCGTTTGTTGATGGACAGTTTATATCTTGGCTATTGTGAATAATGCTACAATGAACATAGGAATGCAAATACCTCTTCAAGTTACTAATTTTTTTTGGACATATATCCAGTAGTGGAGTTGCTGGACATATAGTAGTTATATTCTTTATTTTTGTACGAACTTTCATACTGTTTCCCATAATGGCTATTCAAATGGACATTTCCACCAACAGTGTACAAGGGTTACCTTTTCTTGACATCCTCACTGACACTTGTTATCTATTGTATTTTTGATGATAACTATTTTATCAGCTGTGAGATAATATCTTATTGTGGTTTCGCTTTGCATTTCCCTGATGATTAGTGATTTGAGTATTTTTTCTTATAACTACTGATCATTTGTATGTCTTCTTTTCTATTCAGGTCCTCTGCCCATTTTTAAATCAGGTTATTTGTTTTGTTGCTATTGTTTCAGTTCTTTACATATTTTGTATGAAACTCCTTATCAGATATATGGTTTGAAAGTACTTCCTCCTATTATGTAGATTATCTTTTCACTGTGTTGATTGTTTCCTTTACTGTGCAATAGCTTTTTAGTATGATGCAACCCCACTTGTCTATTTTGCTTTTGTTGGCTGAACTTTTGGAGTTACATCCAAAACATCATTTCCCACACCAGTGTCAAGAAGCTTTTTCTCTGTGTTTTCTTCTAGTAGTTTTACAGCTTCAGGCCTTATGTTTAAGTTTCTAATTCATTTTGAGCTGATTTTTGTGTATTGTGGTAGATAAGGGTCCAATTTTATTCTTCTGCATGTGGATATTTTTCCTTGTCAGATTTATTAAAAGGATTATCTGTTACTCATTGCATGTTCTTAGGACCTTTATGGAAGGCCAATCAACCATATACTGTCAGTGTTTATGCCAATACCATGCTGTTTTTATTACAGTAGCTTTCTGCTATATTTTGAAATTACGTTTTATGACACCTCCAGCTTTGTTTATTCTCCTCAAATTTGCTGGTTATTTGGTGTTTTGTGGTTCCATATAATTTTAAAGATTCTTTTTTCTTATTTCTGTAAAAGATGGCCTTGAAATTTTGATAGAGATTGCACTGACTCTGTGTGTTGCTTTGAGTAGTGTGGGCATTTTAACAATATTAGTTCTTTGAATCCATGCATACAGGAAGTCTTTTCATGTATATGTGTCTTCTTTCATTTTAAAATCAATTTTTTTGTTTTCAGTTTACAGGTCGTCTACCATATTGACTAAATTCATTCTTCAGGCTTTTTTTAGGCTAAGTAGAATTTTCTTAATTTGATTTTTGGATAGTTCATTGTTAGTATATAGAAACTCAGCTAATTAATGTAGATGGATTTTGTATCTTACAACTTTGCTGAATTTATTAATTCTAACAGGGTTTTTTTTTTGGTAGTGTCTTTAGTGTTTTTTTTATATATATATATACACATAATGTTATCTGCAAACAGACACCATTGTATCTCTTCCTTTCTGATTTGGATGACAATTTATTTTTCTTGGTTAATTGCTGTGGCTAGGAGTTCCAGAATTATATTAAATATAAATGGTGACAGTCAGCATTCTTCTTTCCTAATCTGAGAATAAAAGCTTTCAGCTTTTCACCATTGAGTATGATGTTAGCTATGGCTTGTTGTATATAGCCTTCATTGTGTGAGCTACATTCTTTCTGTATCTGATTTGTTGAAATTTTTACCATTAGATGATGTTATATATTGTCAAATGCTTTTTCTGGATCTATGGAGATGATTATGTAATTTTATCCTTCATTCTGTTAATGTGACATATCACGTTTATTGATTTGCGTGTTTGAGCCATCCTTGCATTCCTGGAAAAAAATCTTTCTTGATTGTGCTGTATGGACTTTTTAATGTCCTGTTGAATTTTGTCTGCTAGTAGTTTGTTAAGGATTTTTGTATATATGTAAATTAGGGATGTTGACTAATTATTTTCCTTTCTTTTATTATCCTTGTCTGACTTTGCTATCAAGGTAATGCTGGCCTCATAAAGTACCTTTGGAAGTGTTCCCTCCTCTTTAATTTTTTTGAATGATTTTGACAAGAAATGGTGCTAATTCTTTATAAATGTTTGTTAGAATTCACCATTGAAGTCATCAGGTCATAGGATTTTCTTTGCTAGGAGGTTTTAGTTTACTGATTAAATCTCTTTACTCATTGTTGGCCTATTCAGATTTCCTATTTCTTCATAATTTAGTATTGGTAAATTGTGTATTTTTAGAAATTTATCCATTCCTTGACAGGAAGGAATTACAATTGTCATTTGGTTAATCATTTTCTATATACTCAGGAGTTCTCTTTTTCCTTTCTGTCTTTTTTTGGTGTGAGTTGATGACTTTTTTTTTTTTTTTTTGATGGAGTCTCGCTCGGTTGCCCAGGCTGGAGTGCAGCGGTGCGATCTTGGCTCACTGCAAGCTCCACCTCCCGGTTTCACGTTGTTCTCCTGCCTCAGCCTCCCGAGTAGCTGGGACTGCAGTTGATCGCCACCGCGTCCAGCTAATTTTTTGTATTTTTAGTAGAGACAGGGGTTTCACTGTGGTATTGATTTCCTGACCTTGTGATCTGCCCACCTCAGCCTCCCAAAGTGCTGGGATTATAGGTGTGAGCCACCATGCCTGGTCTTTCTTTTCTTTTCTTTTTTTTTTTTTTTTTTGCAGTGGTTTGCTTTGATTCCTCTCCCTAGATTTTTTGGATACCTTTCATTGGTGTCTGCGTATTTTAAGAAGTAAGCACTTCTTCTAAAGTTTACAGACTGATTTTGGTAAGGAAAGCCCTTTACAAGTCAGCTGGCTTAATTTTGTGTGAGCAGCTTGTTGGGTCTGTGGGTAGGTATGCTGTTTCAGTCCTCAGGTGGGCTGACCTGAATCCTGGGTCAGTTGGCAGGCAAACCTGGTTTCTGGGTTCACAAGGGCTTGGCTGGTGCTTTGTTCCTGTGAGGATGTCCTGGCACTAGGGCGGGCCTGGAGCCTCGGTTTGCAGCAGCCAGTCTGGCACTAATGTTAATGGAGTATGTCCATGGCAAAACCAAATGTTCACTTTACTCTCCTTCCTCTACCTTGAAGGTATCTCTCTCTACACTGCACTCCAAGAGCTTGCAGGAGGGCTGACATGGATAGTGTGAAACTGTCCTTTATAATATCTTCAATGTATCTTTTATCATTTCTGTGCTCCACCCAGGCACCGCAATCTCTCATCTGGATTCCTTTATCTGTTGTGAAGTTATTTTTATGCCTGGATGATTTTTCAAATGCATTTTTTTCTGTGAAAGGATATATGCTGGAGACTCTTATACCTACCACCATATTGCTGATGTTACTTTCCTCTCTGCAATGTTTTTCTTGAGTCATATTTTCATTCTTATAGCTTTACAAAATCAATAAAATATAAATAATTATTTGAAATGCATATTTACTTCATTATGCCTTTAATTTTAACAACAATATATGAAGTCATTTAGGCGTCATGGAATTGTGTTTTAGATACATATATGTGTATGCATATATATATATGCATATATATGCATATATATGCATACACACACAAATATATATAAAAACACTAATCTGATAAATCTAGAAACACGTTTGTTGATAGACTGGCCTCAATATTGCTGATAAAAAGATTACACATAAGCAGTCTGGTCAAACTTATTGCATGTTGTTGTAAGACTGTCCTATGTGTTAGTGGATGCAATGGCTTGCTAACACAGGTATCCTTGTGTTTGTTGAATGAAAATGAATGTATGAATAAATAAAAATGTGAATGGATTTTGGATGCAGACTTTATGATAGTGTTCACCTCCAGACAGAGTTCAATGAGCCCACCTGTGGGATGTGGAGGGCTAGGTGGGTGACGAACCAGACATCTCAGTACTTTACTTTCTAATTTTATCAACGTATTATATAAGCCATCTGTAACATTACAGTGATACCTCAATTAAGAAAACCTTTGGAACAAAGTTCCCTTATAATCAAGTTGGCAGCATTGACAATAACTCATAAACATGCAAAGCATGCTACCATGTGTCACTCAGCTCTGTGTCAGTGTTCCAGTGAAGTTGCATGTGTACACTTGGCAGATACCATTGTGCATAGTTGCCACTAGCACATGCAATCAATAGAACTGATACTATATTCCTGTTCAACTTGTTCTCTCCTCTTGGCTTTCTTTTTTCTGATCTCTTTTCGACATTAGTGGCTATATCTCCTTCCACTCAAGTATCTGATGTCCTTCTGTTCTTTAGCTTCTAATCCCCACCCTATCAAAATAAAAAGAGGTCTTGTAGATAGCTCTGCATAATTGTGACTTGCCTGATTGATTTCAGCTAATTCTGAGGTAACACATATTTATATACTAGGCAGTGCACATTATAAAACCACATCACCCGATAGTTCTGGGAGGGGATAACATGTGGTTTAGAAAGATCACTGAAAAAGAGCGTTGCATGCTCTATGTCACTGAAGGCTGCATTGCTGAATCAACACATGCTGTTGAACAGCCAGTCCTTTTTGTTGACCCTGTATCTACATTTACAAAATGAGAGGATCGTTGATCTCTAAGGATCTTTCCAGATCTAGCTTTCTTGGATTCAGAATGCATAACTGAAAACCTATGGAGAGAATAAACTGTTTCTCTCTCAATTCCAAGAGTTGGGAGAATTGAAAATGTATAGTGCCAGCTGATGTCGTTTCATTGTGCCGAGTCACAAAAGAAATTGTTTTGAAAATATTTCTCTTGAAATATGAAATAAATTATCTCTAAGGTGCTTAGTAATAATCCCTTAGGGAAAAAGGCAGAGAATTACAAAACCAAGTGGCATGACACCAATACTATCTTCCCAGAATCTGGAGAGAGGTTTCGAGAGTCAGGACATGATTCACAGTGTTCTTTTCTCTTCTGCAATCATGGAATCATGTATCAAAATGCGGCCTTCATCACGCTTTTTTCTTGAGTTTCTATAAGAATAGCTCTCTTGTTAACTCTGGACACATACTGAGTGTGAAAAAAAAAATTAGTAGCTTCAAACTGCTAAAAATCCAACCAACCAACCTAACATATCTTAAGTCGTAAAACCCAGCTTCCTCCCACTTAGTTTCTACTGCCTTTTTACCGGCCCTAGGCATTTGGAAAGTGGAAGGGGAATTCAATGCACATAATTTCCTATTAGTGGATTCACCTGGCTGGTAAGGCAAAGCTGGGCATTTTGACTGTAACTCTTCAGAGGGAATTTATCAGGCACAGACTCTGAGCTTAGAATTTTACTACCACGAACATAAGAAACTTAAAAAGGTAGAAAGGCACATTTTCCCTGATGCTAAAATATTTAAAGGTATTCTCTCTTATCCTCTCCAGTTATTCTGTCTTTATAGAGTACTGAAATCTTAGACTGATAAGGATCTTATAGGAAATGTTATCAAATGTTCTCTCTGATGCAGTCTTCCACCCTTAAAGTAATATCTAACTTTTGCCTGAATATTTTCTTTGATAGGGAACTCATTTCCTCACAAGATGGTCAGTTCTATTTCCAAGTGGCATTGATTCTAATAGAGTTCTTCTCTCTACATTAAAGTAAAATGTGACTCACTACATTTTCTACCCAATAAAAGGTTTAATTCTACTTCTTGGGGCCTCATGTTAATTCCTCTTACCCTTGATATTCCTTAAAATATTTAAAGACAGCTAGCACAGTCTCTGAAAAGAAGTTCCTTGAATTCTCCCAGAGAAGGAAGTTGAATCACAAAATTGGTTAGAGAGAGGATGACAATTGTATGGATGTACAATGATTTCCAGATGGTCACAACACAAGTATTATTATTAGCACAGATGAAGTGAAAATTAGGTAGCAGGAAAGAAGTGGAAGCTTCAATTCCTCATATCTTAAATAAGTTACTGAATCAGTTGATTCATCAAAGCAGCAAGAACAAAAAAGCAGTTGGTAGGAGCTCTATTTTGGCAGGAGGAAAGCTCAATTTCACATCCACTATGTTATGCCTATCTCCTCTCCCTATGTTGCTAATTATCTAAAATGAAAATTTTGCTGCTTACTAATGACCAGAAAGAGAAGAGAGAGACAAATTTGTAAAGTTACTAAAAATAATCTCAGAGATACACAGAGGTTGACATAGAAGATGACACATCGAGGGTGCAAAGGATCATTTTCGAGATCGGAAAGCGAACCACATCAAATATTGCACAACTGGAAAGGGTAAACTCAACTGCTCTGCATTAGGACCATACATAGACGTGAAAAAGCACAAAGCAAGGGTGATGTGATTAGCCGAGGCACAAGTTAAAGACATAGGACTTTTGTTGTTGTTGTTGTTGTTGTCCAGAGTAGTGTGGCTATTTGAAATCAATAGTACAAATGTCAGCTATGTTCATGAGAGGGTGTTTCCAAACAGAGGAGTATCACGTTCCAAACCAAGAAACCATACCAAGGGATACAGTTCTAACTGCCATGGCTTTCGAGAAAAGCAAACATCCTGGAACATTTTTGGAGTAATTTGACTAGGTTGGAGAAGTAATAAAACTACACCTTTACAAAGAGGAATGAAAGCTTTTGTAAATATTCATCTTGGATCAGAAAGAGCTCATGGAGAAACTTGAATGATTCTTCTGGAAAGGAGGAATTAGAGCTAATAAAGGGGTAGAAAGTTTCAGGAAAGCAAAAATAAGGTTCAATATAAGGAAGTGCTTTCTAAACAGTGAGAATGATCTAAAAATAGGTTAGCTCAAATAGCAGAGAAATTAAGCCTGGGTCCATTGCTACGGATCCTCCTTTAGGGGCAATTTAGGCATCTGATTAACATTCCAGCTCAGTAGGTCCTTAAAATATAAAACCTTACCTCAGGACAAGATAATACCTTGAGATTTGGATTTGCTGTAGTCTTAAGACAAGTCTCATCTAACTAGGAGAATGACCCTAGTCTAGAGGTACAAGAGGTGAGGCCTTCCCTCACCTATGGGAACTTGTAGTTTGTGCTCTATGCTAAACAGTTCTGTAACTTTAAGCAATTTTTTCCTCCCTAGGCTTGGTTTTTCTTCTACAAAAAGCAGAGATGTGTACTTAGATCATTGATTTTCAAACTTAAAATATTACCCAGAAGCATAAATAATTAAAATAAATTAATTAAGGAATATACTGTTGGTGGGAATGCAAATTAGTACAGCCACTATGGAAAGCAGTATGGAGGTTCCTCAAAAACATTAAAAATAAAACTACCATATGATCCCAAATTGGCCCTCACTTTCCACTCCCTGGCAATGTCTTGGAACATTGCATTATAAAAGCTTGCCTTGTCATCTCAAAGGAACTCTAAATTGCTTGTGACAGCATATTGAAACATGCTTGGGGTTGGTGAGGAATCATAACTTCTCCACTTGCTAACTGTGTGATCCTAAGAAAGTGACTTACCTTCTTTGAGCCTCAGGTTTCTCATTTGTAAAATAATAATGGCTATGTATGCCAATTCAAAGGGGTTTGAGGGAAGATCAAATGAGATAATGTATGCTAAAAGGATGGTACAGAGGGAGTTGCATGAGTTATTGATTATATCTGTTCTTTCCTTTGCCCCAAAGGAAAGACAATTCAAACACTTCTTAGAGGAAGCTCTTGCTTTTTGTGACTTGGTTGTCGCTACTGCCTTTCTTCCCTTGTCCCAGTCCTCATTCAGTATTTAGAAACACTAACATAGAAAAAAGGTTGGCTAAGAAGGAAAGAGTAATTTTTTTTTCATTAGGAACACTTTAAAGAGTGTGTGTTTACATATCTGATCTGACTTGATCCTCACAACAACATCTTGTGGAAGTTATTACGATCTCTTACAGCTGAGAAAACAGAGACTAAGGATTCAATGACTTGCCCAAAGTCACTTCACTAGCTGGAGAGAAATTAAGATTCAAAATTGCTCTTTCTTTATTTTGAAACTCAAGATTTTTGTATTCTATGTTGTTGTTTAAGTGGATCCTTCTTGGTTTCTGCCCTTGGGAAAGTCTTAATGCTTCCTTTTAGTGTGAGTCTGGGGAAGAGGAGGTGAGATTTCACTCTAGATCAGAGAGGGCAAAGAGCAGCTAAGTCTGCCTTGTCCTTACAGGAACAGTTTCACCCGGCCTTCCCTCACCTGTGGGAACTCCTCCTTCTAGAGCTGCTCTGGAACACTAAGATTTATAGCCTTATCCCACAGAAATAACCATCTTCCTTGCTCACTCTTGAAGCCTGTGTCTGGGGTGTTAAACTCTCTTGCAAGGGAGTTTTAACATTTTTTTCAACTTTGCCCTTGCTTGTCTTTAGAATGATCCACAGCTCACTGTCCGCCCCCTTATTTTTGGATTTTGCAACCACCCTAAGGCCTTTTGAGGAAGAGTCATGCTTCCTCGTGGGGTTGTCCCTGAAGTTCATTAAAGACTGTTTCTCCTGGCACTGCAGTGCTGATGTCCCCTATGCTTTTGGCTGAGACCCACAGATCCAGCCTGATCATTGAAATAAGCTGAAGCAATTCAGCAATCCCAAATATGGGAAGTCTGAGTATAGGAAAACCCATAAAACTTCTGATGCAATGGTTGCTGACAGATTTCACCTACCTTCCTTCTCTACACACCCAGCTATCCACAACTCACCCTAATATGCAGTTCAGAGTCACACACGTGCTTCTGAAGGGAGAATTTGGCACCGGCTCTCCATTCCCTAGGGCTTGGCTGGGGATTATGTACAACAGATAACTCACCACTAAGGGTGCATTGTATGAAGACAACTATTTCAGGTAGGGCTGGTTTCTTCACTCAGACTGAATTCATAACATAAGTACAGACAGCTGGCTTCTTTTTTTAAATTTTTTATTATTATTTTTATTATACTTTAAGTTCTAGGGCACACGTGCACAACGTGCAGGTTTGTTACATATGTATACTTGTGCCATGTTGGTGTGCTGCACCCATTAACTCATCATTTACATTAGGTATTTCTCCTAATGTTATCCCTCCCCCCTTGCCCCACCCCATGACAGTCCCTGGTGTGTGATGTTCCCCACCCTGTGTCCAAGTGTTCTCATTGTTCAGTTCCCACCTATGAGTGAGAACATGCAGTGTTTGGTTTTCTGTCCTTGTGATAGTTTGCTCAGATGATGGTTTCCAGCTTCATCCATGTCCCTACAAAGGACATGAATGAGCCCAGGTAGCTCAGTCAGTAAAGGTATTAGGCTTTTAGCATGAGGATCCAGGGTTCAAGACTGCTGGCTTCATGCTGGCCTTACCAGCAGCTCACTGACCTTCCTTCCTCTGCATGATAGATAGAAATATCTTTCTATCATGGAGCTTTAGACATCTGGTCACCATTAGCTTTTTCCTTGTTTTCGTTTTATAAAAATAAATAAATAAATAAATAAATAAAAATGCCCTTCTAAATTAGTATTGAGACAAATGCCTAGATTTTGCCAGAGTCACCCCCTCCTAGAAAAGCTCTGATAACTGCACAGTAATAAGAAAAATCAGGCAAAGAGCACGGCAGAACAAGCATCAAGCATGATTTTTTTCTGCCTGTCCAATACTCTCAGCTAAGTTGCAAAAACTACAAGATCATCAGGAGTGCTGGGGCCACTGCCTTCTAACAAAAGGGGGGTCATGAAGTACTTTTACCTCTACACTTCAGACAATATGGAAATGAGGATTTATTGATTGGATTTCTACTATTTGTCAGGTCTTATGCAAGTGGTTTACACATTTGCTTTATTTCATTGTTATGATAGCATAGTGAAGTAGGTACTATAATGACAATTTTCAGATGACGGAATTCAGCCTCAGAATACCCAAAAGTGGGTAAGTGAGAGTTGGGCTTCAAAACTTGTGCCCTCTGACCACAGAGCTTCTTCCTCTATTCCATGTAGAACAAGCAGCCATTGCATTCTAGATTTCTAGTGCTTGCTAATCTGTTGCATTCCAGGTCCTTTGAAAGCCCTTGTAGTGAGTTTATACTGTGCATGTATTTAGTACCATTCACATATCCAGTACTTCATAGGGTATAATAAAGTTAAAAGGCAGCTGAGATCCTATCCTTGGAAAATTTCAAAACTAACTGCAGGGAAGTACATGTAGCAAATTCATAAGGAGGTTTGGAATTGTACAGCGAGAGAACAGACTGGACCAGGGGGACACTCCGTGACGGAGGGATGATTATTGCTCCCACAAAGTCTTCACTGAAAAACTGGTTTCTCAAAGAGTACAGCCTGTGCAGGGCAGAGATCTGGGCCTGAAGAAGATTAAGGGTCAGCCTTATGCATCATTCAACTGTCTTTTCTCCACAGCAAAGAGAGATTTCTTTCCAAAGTCTTTATTTTAGAACACGTGAAATCACAGAAATGGTGTGCGGGACACAGCCTAACTTCTCAACACAACAGACTCATGTACTCTCTAATACTTTAGAGACTAAGGTAGGCAGATTATAGAATGCAAGCGGGATCTTTCATTCTGGCCTAGCTGTATGACCCTGGCAAGTTTTTTGTCTTCGCTGGTCTTCAGTTTCCCCAAAAACTAAGGCGAGGGAGGTTTCAAAGGATAATCTGTGAGGTTACTTCTGATGCTGGCATGCTATATGTCCTCTCTCAGAAAACCCATGTTTCTAGGTATAGTGGAATGAGAGCTAAAATGAGAGTCAGGAGCCAGTGATCCTAGGACTGACCCAACACTAGCTGTGTGATGTTGGATAATTGTTTTTCACTCTCTGAGTTTCAGTTTTCCCATCTACAAAATGAACAATCTGGAAGATTTATCTAATGTTCCTTTCTACTGTGACATTTAATGAATTTAAATATTCTGTCTAAATTATTTCTAATAGAATTATTCCTTTAGATAAGAAAATAAAAGAAACAAAATAGACCTCCTGAAGGCACCAAATTGGGTATTTGATGTTATTCAATTAAGTTGGTTTTGACTGGAATTTAGCATCTTTTACACAAACAATGAGTCAGAAAATTAGCCTCTGCTTTAATTAAATAATAATTCTGTTTAACGCCAATTAAAATACCACATCTGAGTCAATTTGCTGCAGCAAGGTGTAGTTAACGCAGGAAACATGCTCCTTTGCCTTGTGGAGCTGGGTTGATGACTGAGATGTTGGCTTTACTGATTTCCAGATAGGCACTCAGGGCTCGGAATACAGGACGAAAATTCCCAGAGGCCATGGGTGCAACCCTCTCTGATGAAATCGTGCATACCTTAGCTTTCTTCATCAGATTAATTTGCAGGTTTTACTATTTACATTAAAAACACTGAGAAAAATCTAATAACAGTATTGAGTTTTCCAGGCCCATTTTCAGAAGCCAAGCCACATCTGCTTAGTGCAGCATTCCTCCAGAAAACTCGAGTTATGACTGACGAGGCTATTTGACTTCTCTGAACTTAGCATGATATCACTCATTAGATTCCCGTAGAGTTGAGATAGTGGAGTCATTAAATTATAATAATAAAGATTGCCCCGCTGTTGCGACCAGATTCAATCTTCCCTTTGAAATCATATGGCTTTGGTTCATGTTAGTTTAAGGCAGCCACTATATCCCATGTTAAATTTTATTTTTATGTCTAATTGTGTTATATACCTTTTTGATTGTGTCTTAGATCTTGATTTAATAGTTATACAGTCACGTGTCATAAAATGGCATTTTGGTGGACAATAGACCACATATGCAATGGTGGTTCCATAAGATTATAATACCACATTTTTACTGTACCATTTCTGTTTAGATACACAATGCTTGTCACTGCGTTTCAGTTACCTACATTTTTCAGTACGTCAACACATTGCATAGGTTTGTAACCTAGGAGCAATAGACTATACCATACAGCCTAGGTGTGTGGTGTAGCAGGATATAGTGTCTAGGTATGTGTAAGTATACTCTATGAAGTTCACATAATGGCAAAATCACCTGAAGACATATTTTTCAGAACAAATCCTTGTTAAAAGATGCATGACTGTATTCATAAAGGCTTCTTTTTAAAAAAATGAAATGTATAGCCTTCCGAGGCTGCTATGGTCTGGGTGTTCGTGTCTCTCGAAAATGTATATGTTGACATTCTAATTCCCAACATGATAGTATTAGGAGATGGGGTCTTTGTGGAAGTCATTAGGTCATAAAGATAGAGCTCTCAGGAATGAAATTAGTCCCTTTAGAAAATAGGCCCCAAATAGGCTTGTTCACCCCTTCCCACCGTGTGAAGACACCACAAATGGGTGCCATCTGTGAAGAGCAAACATGTCCTCACAAGGCACCAAATACACCAATGCTTGAACCTTGGACTTCTCAGACTCCAGAACTGTGAGAAACAAATATATTGTTTATAAGCCTCCCATTAAGTGGTATTTTGTTGTGGCAGCGTGAACAGACAAAGACAAGCCTTATGAGAACTTTTGAACTTTGGAAAGGTATTATGGTCCTTTATTTACAGATAAGAAACCTGAAGCTCAAGGAGTTCAAGTGGATTGCCCAACACCACAGATCTAGTTCTTCCTCTAGCTAGTTGCCTCTAGACACTGCTGTGGAGTTAGTAGCAACTTGGTAACTACTGAAAGGAAAAAATGGAAAATCGTGTTCTTCCTTCCTGAGGGAAGTCCCCCAAAGAGCATGGAATTTTAAGGCTATATAGAGAAGCTTTTTGGTTTTTTGTCTCTCCACATAAGCAGTCAATGATTGTCTGATAGTGAGATCTGAAACAGCCAATAGAAAGTCAAATATGGCCAACTAATAATAACCACAAAACATTTGCTACTTCTCCCTTGATAGATGGTGACTAATTGTTTCCCCCTTGAGCCTGGACTGGCCTTCGTGATTTGTCTGGCCAACAGAATGTGCCAGAGTGATAGCCTGGGGCTTGCAAGGTTAGAACATAAGAAGCCTTGCAAGTGGGGCTCCTGGAACATGATTCTCTGGAAATCTTCAGTTACCATGTAGGATCAACTACCTGAGATTTCCATGCCTGTAAGGCCACACAGATAAGTACCCTTGTCAGACTCAACTAATTCCATTTTTCCAGTCATCATTGTCAAAGCAAAAGGCATGTGAATGAAACTGTCTAAGATACTCTAGACCGGCTATCACCAGTTAAATACTATTGAGTAACTTCAGTCAATGCCATGTAGAGCAGAAATATTGCTCAGCTGAGCCCATCCAGAAGTCTTGACCCACAAAATCAGGAAATATAATAAAATCGTTTTTGTTTTAAGTCACCTGGCTTTGGGGTAATTTGTTATTCAGTAAGAGATTAGTGGAACACCAAAGAAACAGGAAAGGGAGTAACTACAGTATTTTGTAATAGGCTATTTTTTCTTCAGTGAAATTACAACCTGAAATTTACAAGTCATGGCATCTTATCTAGTCCCTATTCTTAAGAAGGCCACAAGTCAACTGCCATTGCCCAAGTCCGTGACTGTTTGTTTTCTGTCTTTATAAGTTCAATAAACCTTCTGGGAGTACCATGTGCCACACGTTGCACTAGGCAGTGCCAGTGAGCTTACAGCCTCCTATGGAAGAAAAGTGAAAAAAATAGGTAAGTACAATAGAGACAGTTGCCACAGTGGTTAACTACATGGGCTCTAAGTCAAACTACCAGGACTGAAATGACCACTGCAGCATTCCTTAGCTGATGAAAATTGTTTTTAGCTTCTTATAGCTTCAATTTCTGCAGCTCTGAAATAGAGATACAGTAAGAAATTATGTGAGAGATTTCTTTAGAGAATTAAATGGGATAAGATTTGGAACAACTATTAATTATAAACGATTATTTGTGTAAATGATCATAACATACACTGTATGTAATTGGGGCATACAAAAGGAGCAGTGGGAACATCAAGGAGGGATACGCTTAAGGCATGAAATTTTACAAGGGATTCAGGAACAGTGGAGCTAGCTGAGGTTCTGAATGCGCAGGAAAATAAACCCATGCTTTAAATAAGTATCTTCCTTTGTATGGCAAACTGCTGGCCCTTCCACAGTGTGGAAGGGGTCTGAAGTAGTCAACTTGCCACAGGTGGCCATTTGGTTTCCAGGAGAAATGATGCCATATCAAGGGATCAGTGCTGGTCCCTTTTGCTGACACTGGATATTCAGAGGCAGCAATAGCTAAGCCAGTCCCAGTAACTCATAATCCATGCTGTTGAGCCTGGGCATAGAGTTTATCTCTGCCACTGTGGCCACTCCGTTCGTATTCTGTTTGCGCCAGCTCTGGAGTGGTTGATGACAAAGGCTGCCTAACTTCAACTAGTCAACTTTGTGCACTTAGTTGTTCAGTGCTTTTTTATTGGTGGATGATTTCTGGTGAGTGTTAATTTGTGATATAAAAATGTTTACACATTGTGCCCACCTCTATATATCCATCTAAATGCCATTATCCCATATCTTTTTCCCCCAGTTTTATTGACCAGACATATAGACCATTGGCCACTTCCCAGAAGAGTGTGTGTGTGTGTGTGTGTGTGTGTGTGTATGATATGTATTCTCCTTCAGTCACATCTCCTTCCACATATAAGTTATAACCAGATTTGTTGCTCAATTCCATGCATTGGAAAATTTTTCTGCCCAACTCTCTTTCTGGGATATCATTAAAGGTAGCACACTCTATTTTTGGTTTGCACTCAAAAATCAAGCTGACCAATTGTAATCCAAGCTTGAGTTTTTTCCTCCTCTTTCAAGATCCCACATATGGTCATAGGTGCAAGCCAGGGAAAGGTCACTGGTACAACTACGGTGGTGACATAGAGATTTGGATTATATATTCCTTCAGTTTATTATGCCCTCTGGTCCTTCTCAGGCTCAATCCAAGATATATTATTTCCAACTTAAAATTAACTAGTGCTCAGCATACCTGCCTTTATTATTTGATTGGTGTCTCAGAATCCAGTTCGTAACTGATAGCTCCAGACTAACAATTATCTGATATTCTATGGTCAAACATCTTTCTCTACCAGGGACAGCATGCCAATAGCGGTTTTTCAAAAGGTAAATAATGCTCTACTGCTGAAGGCATAGACAGTCTTGCTCCAGGATCACATGGGCTTGTGCTATAATTATCTACCTGAAGCTTTCCATAAGCCCCATACTGTAGCTTTTCCTACCAGCAACACCTGCAACATCATAAAGCCAACCAGATTATTTGGCCCAAGTGACAAAACACATTGTTCTGTGCACTGGATCTGCTGTAAACCCCTTTCCTGCTTCAGCCAACACTCAAGGCTGAAAGCCATTCACATCACTCAGGATACAGGACAGAGTAGTATTCCTATATAGTATACCTAATTGTATAATGCTTTGTCTGTAGGACCCAAAGAAGCTCACCAAGTGCTATGCTTACTTCTTTGTGGGGTGTAAGATGTAAACAATTTTATTTTTTACTTTGGAGGGAATATTGTGCATAATTTTAACCAATATGAAGTGAAGAAGATAGGGGCAGCTGACGGGAAAGTAGGAGGAAGGAAGGAAAAGACAAAAGGAAGGACGGACGGAAGGAAGGAAGGAAGGAAGGAAGGAAGGAAGGAAGGAAGGAAGGAAGGTGGGAGGTTAGCAAAAGATAACTTTTGCTAAATGTTATCATATCTAGATAGTATGACACAAAGAAGGCATTAAGTAAATGTTTGTTGATTCAATTATCAAGACCCAAAGGAAGGAAGGAAGGAAGGTGGGTGGAAGGGAGGGAGGGAGGGAGGGAGAGAAGGAAGGAAGGAGGGAAGAAAGGAAGGAAGAAAGGAAAGAAAGGAAGGAAAATCGAAATTGTGAACTTTAAGGAAAGTTCAACAAGGGTGTCAGAAATCCTTGGACAAAAGTCACTCCTCAAGGAGCCCTCACTGTCTGGAAATGGGCTTGCCTTAATGTCCCTGCAATGCTCAGTCATTGGCTAGGAGCAGTTGTGGGAAGTATAGCCTTAGTGCAAATGCTGGAATGAGTATCAGAGCACACAGCTAAAGCCCAGGTAAACTATGCTTTCTACAGTCAGAAATTAGAAATAAAAAGTGCCTGTTATTGTTATGTTGGCTCAAATTGAGTTTAGAAATGGACACCAAGTCACATTAGCACCCTATGACTGCAAGTACCCACTCAGGCAGAAATTATTCCTATGTTAGTGGAGGAATCTGCCAAATCCCCTAGACTTGTTTCATCCAATCTCTACATCTTACTCAATTCTATTAGCTGTTGCATCATTGGTAGACAAGTAAAGGAAATGCTTTATGGAAATTTCCATCTAAAAAGGCAGGGTGGTATTTTTCACTACTTTCACATATGTCACCTGAAAATCATTTCTAGAAACATTCCATGAATGGTCTGGGCTACAGAGTGGGATTCAGAATACTTTTTCTATAAAGAGTCAGATAGTAAATAATTTCAGCTTTACAGGCCATATGGTCTCTGTTGCAAATACTCAACTCTCCCAGTATAGAATGAAAGCAGCTCTAGACAATATATAAGTAAACAGACAAGAGTGTGTTCCAAAAAAATAGGAGACTGACCATATTTAGTCCAAGGGGCCATAGTTTGTCTGTTCTTGTTATAGTGGAAAGGAACCAAGAATTGAGGCTCATGATTCCTGTTTTTAACTCTTCTAATTAGCCTAATGCCACTCTGGAAATGTTATTTTTCCTATGCTGTCCTCAGTTTTCCCACAAGTAGAATATGCTTGTGTTCACAGCACCTAGCACAGTGTCTGATGCATGGTAAACTATAAGGTTTGCTGAGTCAGCAAATGCATAAATACGCGATAGCTTTTGGTTTAATAGTTGCCAGTTTTCTTCCAAATCAAATGTTCTCTGAAAATGACAGCTAATCCAGGGAGTTAAATTTATCTCTCGACCTCTACAAATCATAATTTTTGCATATTCCCATGCTAATGAGATTAAATAAAAATGTAAAGAGTTTTAGTGATCTAAATCAAGCATGTCTAGGCCCACATTCAAGGGCATTGTTGAAGGGTTTGGGATGTCTCTCTAACCTTGTCAATCATTCTAACTCAAAGGAATCTCAAAAGAGAAAACAAAAAGTCCAGTTTGGAAATCAGCAAGATCGTATTCACGTATTCTTTGACTTTACACACATGTTCTTGTTTGGTGATACAGACTTTATCATGTTTGCCAAGAGCTACTAAGCAAATCCACCTCTCTTTCTCTCTTATGTAACAAGAAAGTTCTAACACCAGTCTTTTACATATGTCACAAGAAAGGAATAAGCCAAACATCAGATGAATTTTAAAAATTCTGCCACGAGTGTAAGAAAACAAAATTATGAAATGTGAGAATGGTAGGTACGATTTATAGATATAAGTCTTCTAATCCTCATTTTACATTGGGGAAATTAAAACTCAGAGTGACCTAAAAAATTATACGTCAGATCCAGTCCCGTCTCTCTTTAAAATCTTTCAATGGTTTCTTAGTCCTTCATTCAGTCAACAGATGCTTATCTAGCATCTGGGTTGTAGAACTAGCATGTGGGATGTATACTGAAGATTTAGTGCTGAATAAAGCATGCTTTTCCTTTTCTTGTGGAGCTTTCATTCTGACATGAATAAAAGTATTTAACAAATAATTTTAAAATAGTTGTAAACTTTGAAAAATGCTACCAAAAAAAAAAAAAAAGAACAGAAGGGTTGTATAAAAGGGTGGGTCATGATTCAGACTGGCAGGTAGGCAGCACCGTTCATTTTAAGTTACAGTCTAAATGATCAACAGAGGTGTCCTAGACAAAGGATAGAAGAAGGTATAATAGCATATGGGAAAGTCGTGAGACAAAAAAGAATGAATTGCTTTCTAGTAACCAAGTATAGTGTGCCAGGGTGAGGAGAAAAGTAGCATAAAATGGGTTTAGTGAGTTAGACTGGGAACAGACCATGCAAGATCTGAAGATCATATTAAGGACTGGAATGTATGAGAGTACTCTGATTTTCAGTAAATATGATCTCCTACTTTGGCTAATTTGTGGAGTCTATTAGAAACAGGCAAAATACAAACAATGTGAGAAATTAGGTTAGACTAACATCATGGCAGAGGAGATGGAGAGTCATGGAAGTATTTGAGACATTTTTGCATCATCAGAGCTTGACGAATCATTGGAAAATATAACTTTTGCTAAATGTTATCAAATCTAGATAGGATGACACAAAGAAGGCATTAAGTAAATATTTGTTGATTCAATTATCAAGACCCAAAAAGGTGAAGTAAGATCGCATGGTCAAGAAAGCCAGAGCTCAACCTAGAACTTAGGTTTCTTGACTCTCATCTACGGACTCTTTCCTGCTTACTCTTATACCTCCAGGCCTTACCAACAGTAGAATTTTGGAATGTTAGTTCTCCTGTGCAAATGAAAATTTATACACGTTGATGTCAATGAGACCTGAGTTTAATTCCGTCATTTTTGGCTTGTTACTTGGGAACTTCTTTAATCTTTCAGTAAATTAATTTCCTCATATACAAATGGTGATATTTAGTACTGACTGAGTGAGTGCTAATGGCTAGACTCAGTTTTCGTGCTAAGAACCCAACAGTGAACAAAACTATCAAAATCACTTCATTTGTAGAATTTACTTTTTTGTCAAGGAAGTCATAAATGTGCTATTTATTGTCGCTGCTCCATCCCTCTCCCTCATCTCATTAATGTAGGGGACTAGAAGCCTACATTTCTCTAACTCACTGGTCAGCTGGCATCTCTGTAAGTTCTACAAAAGAAAGGCATTTGTGGAAGATTGAAAAGCAGAAGACAGGAAAAAGTTTTTTGCTCTGTTTTTGGACATGCCTCAGACAGTGACAATGGTAATGGCAACAAGCATTTCCAGATTCACGCCCGGGCAGCAGTCTCTAACGTGCCATATCAACAAAGATCCCCTTAGGAAAATAGGAGTCACTTAGACATTTCCAACAGAGAATATTTATTGTAAGGATTCAATTATTTAAAATGTTGAAAGAGCTGAAAGGTGAAAAGAGAAACAAGAAATTATCGAGAAGTAGGAACTGCCATCCCAAGAACTAGAAGGGCAAAAGAGGAAACTTTTGTCACTAGAATAAAGGTACCACCCATCTTAGCCATGTCCATGAGACTGCAGCAGCACATGCTGCTGCTTCTGCTCCTATTGCAATTTTTGCCACTGCTGCTTTATAGGAAACTAGAAGCCTGTACTCCTACTGGCACTGTAGGTGCCCCAGAGTCCAAAGTCTATTACCACTGTTGCCCCAAGCTAAATTCCAAGAGTGCTATGCCATCAAGACTTCAGGAGTCCCTGCTGCTCCTTCTGTTGGAATCTCACAGACTAGGCTGGTACCCTGGAGCCCCCAGTGACTGCCAAAGCTATTGGTGTGATCCAAGATAGGGATAGAAACAAAATAAAATGACTTCTCTTTTTCCTCCTGTCTTTCAGTCTCCTCACAGATCCTCTCAATGACAGAATCTATCCAGAAGATAAGTAGTAAAGATATCTGGGAAACGTAGCTTATGAGCTTCTAGCCTTCCGTCATTTAGAGGAACATGGGAGGCAGAGAAGGAGCAGCAAGCCAATAGACAAATAACTATTCCAGTACACAAAATGTATAAGTAAATTTTATACTGGCCAGGTGCCGTGACTCACGCCTGTATTCCCAGCACTTTGGGAGGCTGAGGCGGGCAGATCACAAAGTCGGGAGTTCAAGACCAGCCTGGCCAATGTGGTGAAACCCTGTCTCTACTAAAAATACAAAATTTAGCTGGGCCTGGTGGCAGGTGTCTGTAGTCCCAGCTACTCAGAAGGCTGAGGCAGGAGAATCATTTGAACCCGAAAAGCGGAGATTGCAGTAAACTGAGATCTCACCACTGCACTCCAGCCTGGGTGACAGAGTGAGACTCCATTTAAAAAAAAAAAAAAATTATATTATGTTAGAGAGTAGCAAGCAAGTACTACGGAAAATAAAGTAGGGGAGGAAGATGGAAATTGCTGTGATATGGAAGAAGGAACATTTTTAAATAAAATGATCCCTATGGGTGTAAGTGAAAACATGACATTTGAGTCAAGAGTGAAGCAGGTGATGGAAGAAGCCATGTGGATATCCTGGGAAAGAGTGCTCCAGGCAAAGAGAAGAGTAAAGGTAAGGGCCTTGCGGCTGAAGCTGGCCTGGAGTGTTGACAGAACAGCAAGAATGCCAGTGTGACCAGAGCCCAGTGAAGCAAAAGAATGTGCAGAAAGTCCAGAAGTCCAAAACAACAGGAAAGCAAAGAGGAAATGGGACTGCATCAGGCCTTAGAAGCCACTGTAAAGATTCATTCTTTCACTCTGAGTTAGAATGGAAGCTATATGTCAGTTTTTAAGCAGAAGAAGAATAAGAACTGACTACTAGAATAATAATGTTCATCTCACAGAGTTACTATAAAAAGTATAGTGTTTAGAACATTGTAGGGAAGATAGTACAAAAGTTATTGTTAATCCACTTCTTATGATGAATACTAGACACTGTAAGTATACCTTCTGATGGAATTTGCTCTTGTCTGATCCCTTCAATACTCTTAATTATATAAATATCTCCTCCTTCTTCCAATTAAGGCTTGGTCATTTTGCTGAATAATTTGACTGCGGAAGAGTTATGATACAGCAGTGAGAACTCCAATCCATCAGATAACTAGTAATCTTGTTCAGAAACTTATTAACTTATTCCCTCATCAGAAGCTTAGTAAACTGTCCTCAAATGTCCCTGTACCCTTTAACAGGCAGGCCCCAACCAGCTTGCTCACCCTTCATTGTAACCTCTCATTTATCCTAACAGCTATTTACATTAGTGTGTGCCTAGGCGTCTTTTTAGGCTCTGATCACATGCTAGAGGAATCAGATAATGCATTGTCATGATTCACAGGGACAAGTAGAAAATAATTCCAGACAGTCAACTTATCCAAGTAACCAAAGGTGTAAACACTAGGTCTTTTAAACCAGCTTCGACATACAACAAGAATCAAAAGAGTGATGAATCATTAGGTCTTTAGACTAGAGTCTAGACCCTTTATCACCTCAGCCTACAACTATGACCAGTCCTTACTAGTCAGGTACTTTATAAATCATACAGATTTCTAAACTCTGCGTTGCTTATTAACTTTGTCATTTTCTATGGGAAACAGGAATTGAGAAAGACGAAGGGAGAGAATGACAAATATCCTAAGAGTGAGTTCTGTAAGACTTTAAAAATATTTCTCAAAATTTAGCATGCTCCAGAATCATTTTTCAGGCTTGCTAAAATGCAGGATGCTAGGTCCCATCTCCAGGGTTTCAGATTCAGAATCTGGGACAGGAACCCAAAATTTGTATTTCAAACACATTTCAGGTTGATGTTGCTATTCTGGGGGCCAAACTTTTGAAAACCACGGCTCTGAAGCACTGACCTTCAAAGAATTTGTTAGCATGTCTCAATATAATTTTGAAAATGTATGTACCTTTCTTTACATTTTTAAGTTGATATTTTAAATTTTTCAACATAAGTTGAAATAGCTGCAAAGTTAACAATTTTCAAAGTACTATAAATGTTGACATTTTAAATAAAGACTATTAGTTTTTAAATAAAACTTTTAAATGATTCTAATAGAATATAAATACCACAATGATTTAATCCGTAATCTCATCTTTCAAAAAATACATGAGTAAACTCGTCCTTAATACCATTTGGAAATATATCATTCTATTTTCTCCTTTCAATCATACATTCACCCCATTGCCCTTGTATTATTTTATTCTCTTGTAGTATACTTTTATCTATAAAAATCTTAATATGATTACTTATTTCTACTTGTCTGTAATAAAGCACACATACAAATTTAAGCTTATTTTTAATGACCTGTGACCATAAGACACAAGTGCTAAAATGTTACTTTGGGATTAGGCTACTATAATGATTATTATTAAAAATGATTAAAGCAATGGATTAAAGTAAACTTTCTGATATCAATATATATATTTTTTTGTATTTTTAGTAGAGATGGGGTTTCACCGTGTTAGCCAGGATGGTCTCAATCTCCTGACCTCGTGATCCGCCCGCCTCGGCCTCCCAAAGTGCTGGGATTAGAGGTGTGAGCCACTGCACCTAGCCACTGATATCAATATTTTTAATGATTACTCCGTTGGGATCCCTGAGAAATTTTATACCTTAGGTCCTGAGACCAAGGAAGATAAGAGACAGATTCCCCTCAGTTGTTAGTGAGAGTGCTGTCACAGTGAAAGAGATTGTAAGAACTGTGTGAAGTCCTCAAATCCTGGATTTTTCTTACAGAAAAAGTAGATATGTATATATTGAAAACCTAGAAATTATTTTCTTAAAATTTTGTATCATTCCTTTTGTGTCCCTTATGCTGCTTTGTGTACCTCTAGGGATGATCAAGACTCCAGTTTGAAGATTACTTAGAGACTAAGGCGTTTGTTGGTTTCCGCTTTCTACATCTCACTGACATGGGACTCTACACGATTTTGAAATAAACACCTACTTCTTCTTCTTTATTCATAACAATAGTCACAACTAACATTTATACATCATTTTTCAATTTATGTAACCTTACTATACATTACCTCATTTTATCCTTACAAAAACCTATAGAAAGGTAGGCAAAGAAAACATTATTGTCCTTATTTCAAAGTGGGAAATTATTTTCCAAGAGTATATTGCCTAGTGCCACACAGGTAGTAATAAAGCCTAGTTTGAAATTCCCTTCACTCTAGTTCCAGTTTTCCACTGAATTATACCAGACCTGGGGCTCACTTAGGAAATGACCAGATTGAATAACACAGGCTCACCTTCCTACTCAGGAATAGGAGCTGTTTGGATTTTCAAGGTGAGGGCCTTAAATGTTAGCTAATGAAGAACAACAGTTAAGCTGGAGACAGAACTGGTGAAATAAACAAAGGCTAGAAAGTAACTACCAGAAACAGAGAAGAGTCCAGAACCTTGCTGTTTCTCATTATCCTTTGGGGAAGAGCTTTTCACCCCATCCTTTGGGAGACGATCCCAAAAGATTGACTTTGTAAACATTCCTCCCATTCCTGAAAGCAGTAATGTGAAAAGGGATGAGAGACACGTTAAGCACAGTTTGCAAGAACTGATGATGGCAAAGCTGTCTCACCCACAGTTAGTTTTGACGCTACAAAGCTTCAAAGTAATAGCCCTGTTCCCCCAAAACCAAACATCTTAACTTAAATATTGAGTATGAAGTGGGAGCATTGCATTAACATAATCTGTCACATGTGAAATTACTTTAGAATGTTTTCTTAGATCTTCTGCAAAAATATTTATTTCTGGGTCAACTTATGGTATTTCTGAAATATTTATTTGCTGTTTTTATTATATTCTATCATCAACTTCTCCAGCACAGGTCACTCAAGCAAACCTTTGGTGAGCATCTATTCTGGCCACAGGAAGGCTGATCTAACAAAAATGTGCAGATTGACATGGATGCCATGTGGGACCTTCTTTGATGCAAAGTCAAGGAGAGGGTTGATAAGGGCCTAGACAGTGGGTGATGCTTCAGTAGAAAGAAGAAGCTGACTGTAGCTGGCACTGTGTGATTAGAATATACAGGCATTTGTGGAAAAGATGTGGGAGAGCCCCATGTGAAGGGTATATACAGATCAGATGAATGAACTGAATGAAAGTGTGAATTACATTTAAAGTCACCATCTTGCCATGAGGAGCTTTACTTGCTATGGAACTGAGGAGTGATTCTCACACCATTTCAAGTGACTGTCTTTATTTCTGACTTCTGTCTCCCCCAGGCAGCTTTGTGTGCTCCTCCTGTTCTGCGATGCTAGGAAAAGCAGTAAAAACCTGTACTGTGTGCATGTGACACTCCTCGGAGGACAGAAACATTTCCACAGCATAGTGGAATACAGCCGTGGTTTTGTCTTGGGAAATTTGACTTTGTGTGTTGGTGCCACTATTTACCAAATGCCACCACAGCCAAAGTTCACAAGATAATAGTGAGGACAAAATAGATGCCAGAGAGTAAATAGTGAGGACAAAACAGATGCCAGAAAGAGTATTATTTGCATAGTACGCAACAGTTTGGACTGTTGCGTACTATGCAAATAATACTAATATTTATAACCCTTATGGTTTAATTTTTTATTTAGAAAGCAATACAAATACTTTGATAGAAAAGGAAAATGGAGCAATATAACACTAGGTTTGACTGAAATGAAAGTGTTTTTTTCGTGTGGAATGAGTCTTGACAGGTCACCCCGTCAGCTCAATAGATTCTGTATAGCCAGAAACAGTAAACTACAAGTTTTCTAATTTAGGTCTCTTCAAGGGAGATTTACTTAGGAATTGTAACGTGACAAAATAGCAGCTCTGCTTTAGAGGACGCCAACAACGTCGCTGCTGGCTCCAAATGAATGGCTGCCATGGACAAGCACTCCCTGTCATTTCCTTTACTCAGGGGGCTTTTCTTTGCCTCCCCAGAGTCAAAACAATGGTAACTGAGAAGCTGGCATCAATGTGATTGACAGTAAGTATTCCAAGATAGCTAGTTGATTGATTGATGGACGATGATGAATGTTGTCTAAAAGAACAGAAAGCCGTTTCGTTTTTGAAATCATTCAAATTTGGACAACATAGGCCAAGAATCACACATTTCTAAATTTAACGAGCATGCCATTTTCAAATAAGCAAACAATGATCAAAATCCCCACCCACTAGGAATCACATACATTGATAAGTGTCAAAATAATTCAAACATCAGAAAGCTTCTTTTTCACCTGCCCAGATTCCACAAGTCCCAGTTGACGGAATGACAGTACAGAGAATACGTGAATGCAGATTCTGCTAATGATAATCATAGCCAAACCGCATGCCTGTGCAGTAATTTTTCTTACTTTATCTTATTGCAAACCCTTTAGTTGGTGGCTAAGGAAGGTAATCTTCAAGATCACACAACCTAAAAGCTTCATTCTATTGTAAGTGGAGAAGATCAAAGCCTTACTAGGGAATGTCCCATGGCAAATTATTGGTGGAAACATGATGACCTTTGCCCTTATCCTTAACATTCAGTGTTTTTTTGATTTATGCCACTAAATCAGTAACAATCCCAACAGGACACAGATGTCCCACTCAGAATAGGTGGGTTTATTTTCAAAAAGAATAAACATAAGTGTGTAAGTGAACTGTAGGGGAAGAAAAAGAGATAGTATTTAAACTGGGTCTGACAGTGACAGTGCCCCACCGCAAGGTCCAGTGAAGCAAGAAATGAAAGAAAGAAATCTACAAAAAGAGACACCCACAGAAAGCGCTGCTGAAAAACAGCAGGTTGCCCTCTGTGAAGGGGCACAGCCAGCCTGAAATTTCACAGGAGTTGGGGACCAGAGAGATCAAGAGCCTCACTTCTGTTTCCTCCCAACGTCTGACCTCTCACTGGGGCTGACCACTAACTGAATCCAACTGGAAAGTAGAAGGCGTGTTGACACAGTCCATGGAGTTATGCTCCTGGGGCAAAGAGCCAGTGGTATGTGAGTATGGAAGAGGAAATAGATGATATCTGGCACAAAGGCACACATTACGATTTCTCAAAATATATTTTAATACATAAAAGCAAGAAAAAGACAGGAAAAGATAGCGAAAAAGAAAGTGAGAGAACAGAATTTAACTCTAAGTCAAGCATTAAAATGCTATATGGAGGAACTTACGGGAATTTCCCATTGACCATCTGCTCTTGAATATGTGTGGGGGAATTCTAAGGGGCTTTAGGATGTAGGCGCTAGAGTCAAAAACATTTAAAGTTGCAGCTGCAGTTTATTTTTATTTGGGCAACTTGTTACCCATATTTCAACCACTGGGAAAGCTTGCTGGCTGCACTGTCAGGGCTACAGAAGACCTTCTAAAACATAGTGTATTCATCATCTCCCAACAGTCCTGTAAGGTAACTGAACCAGGTATTTTTGCTTCCATTTTACAAACAAGGAAATAGGCCCAGGCCAAAGAAATGGCAACTTAATGTTATCTCATTTGCATAGGTAGTGAGTGGCCTCAAAGCAGACTGATTTCAGGTTGAGGATCCTTTGCACTCTACCTCACACCTCCTCACGTATACATAGTCATAGCTTCAAGAAGTATGATATCACTTGTCTGAACTCAATCTCTGATACAGTCAGCTGTCATACATAGGCAACTCTCTGTACCCTTACAGTCTTTCACATGATTCTGTCAGGGCACTTGGGAGTTTGAGCTAGTGTTTTGCAGCTTGCAGGCACCATTTAGAAATCTAACAGAGAGCATTTTGGTTGTCACAATGCCCAAGACATGCTGTAGAATTTAGTAGTTGGAGGCAGGGATTCTAAACATTTTCCAAAGTGTGGGTCAATATTGTACAATGAAATTGTCTTGCCCAAATATTTACCAAAATGCCTCTCATGGAGAAACACTTCAATTTAGATTGTTCCTCTAACAGTTAGCCAGGACGCTATCTAAATAAGTCCTTATTATACTTTAGTATATAGAATGTTCTCCTGAAGCATGTATAGAAAATGCAGATGACTTGGTCTCCTCTCTGAAAATGCTGATTCAGTATCTGAAGGTGTGGCCCAGAATCTACATTTTGAAATGTGTATTTCTTTACAGTAATTATACAGATAAGCTGTGGGAAACACTGGCCCAAGCTTATCAAGAGAGAGCACAACCCAAAGTTACTTACAAAATTAAAAATCTTCATTTCAAAGTTCTCTAACCTCTTCTTATTCATCTGTTCACTTACCAGTCTGCCTGTTGGCCCATCATTGGTCCATCCAATCTACATGCCCATTGAGTTCTGACACTGAGAACACATTTCTTGGTAACAGCTTTTCCTGGTCATGTCTCCTATCTTCCGTCCTTTGATTTTTAGACAAGAATATCTGCAAAAATGTAGCAGGGATCAGAGATCGCTGTTTCCTAAAACTCCCCAGTTAATTTCAATATACATCGTAATTGGAGAAATAGCAGTTTAAATCTTTGCTCCTCAAAGCCTGGTCTGCAGACCAGTATTACATAAATCATTTGGAGATCTTGTTACAATGCAGATTTGGATTCATTAGGCACGGGGTGGGGCAGAGAGCCTGCATTTCTAACAAGATTCTAGGTGATGCCAGGTGAGTGAGGCTCCTCTCCCGGTTTCTACCCCTGGACTCTGTACACGGGCTTTGATCCTCATTAACTTTGACTGCACCAAGCCTCCAAATCTCAGGGTCAAGAATATTGGCTACAGAAAGCCTCCCACCTAACCCAGACCTGCAGGGGATTTATTAAGGGACTGTGTGAGACTCCATAGGCTAAGAAGTTTATGATATTAATTTTATAGCAATGGAAAATTGTAGGAAGTCGCTACAGATTATCAAGCAGCCACATCTCTGATATGACAAAATGACAAGCTACCACCCTTGTTAACTGCCCCACCCACTCTCTGAATATGTGTTATGTTTTTCTACCAGTATCAATATGATGATTGTCAAACATCTGGCTGCTGAAAGAATGGTCATAAAGGAAGAAAACTTTTGTCACTATCTCTCTGTTTTGTTTTCAGCACCCCAGCCAACCCCAAAATACAACACTCTGCATCTTCGCTTCTTGGGGAGTTCTTGTGAGCTCTATCTTTAAACAGGATGAGGGGCTGTTCCTCTCTAAAACCATCTTTACTTGGAAGAATTAATTATTCCCTGGAATCTAAGATCTGACTATAGTCACCATACTACCTATTATTTTATGTTCAACAGGGTATCTATAAAGTCTGGGGACATGAATGATATTACATTATCAGTTTTATATATTGGGGACGTTCTTGACATGCATTTATTATTAGGTATATATGCTTATGTTTCCAGACTTTATGGATGCACCATATTTTTTCATGCAAAGTCTCTTGTGGACTCTATATCACTAAAGTTCAGGGCTTTGTCTGACTTATTTTTCTAGTCTCAGCATCTAGCACAGCTCTTGGCACATTTTTGAAGTCCAGTATATGTTGTTAACTTTTTAAAAAATTACATAATTATAAATTTAGAATAGGAAACTTTATGTTTTTATAAAAAGGTTCCTTCAAAGTGGTCATCCTGCAGGCTGAGAAGCACAGGCCCTTCAAACGAGATTGGGTAAGAGCTTTATGCTGAGTGCATTGGCTAAACATACATATTCAACAGGTTACAAGAGGTGAATATTCATGAAGGTGGTCCAGATGCATGTGTATTGAACAAACATGCATGTTACATATGACCCATGTTCATATATAGAACAAAGAAAGAAAAAGATGGAAGGAAGGAAGGAAGGAGAGAGAGAGAAGGGAAGGGAAGGGAAGGGAAGGGAAGGGAAGGGAAGGGGAGGGGAGG
>NW_012106553.1:418810-485050 GCF_000951045.1 Mandrillus leucophaeus
AAGAAAGAAAGAAAGAAAGAAAGAAGAAACAAAAGAAACGAAGGAAGGAAGGAAGGAAAAGAAAGGAAAGAAAGAAAAGGAAGGAAAGGATGGAAAGGAAAGGAAGGAAAGGAAGAGAAAGAAAAAGTTCACCTTGGAGTAGAGACAATATTTAAATGTATTATAATTAGTCCCTATCCATCGAAAGGTCTTTTCAGGACACAAAGGCATTCCAGTCAGTGCACAGCCTCTGTAAACCAACCAGAGCCAGTCCATGGTCAGTGGTCTTCTTATCAGAAGGAAGTTACTGAAATCAGTCACTTGTCAAATCAAAGCTATAGTTACAGCAGGAAAAACAGTGAGGTCAGTGAGTGTATGGTGGTGAGCTGTAAATTGTCTTAATATTGCTTTTTCAAGACCAGTGCTTGTTTAGATGCTAAAGAAAAACCTTTTGGCATGGTTAGAACATAGTTTATTCTTTAGTGCAGGGGTGTGACTTAACTCTTGCCTGGCATGGCCTTAGGTTCTGTTTATAACTTGATATTCTATTGTCATAAAGAGTCTGTTCTGTCAGTCTTATGATTTGTATTTTAACATTAATGCTGGTCAGTTATGCCTAAACTACAAAAAGGAAGGGGTATAACAGGCTATGTTTGACCTCCCGTCCCATCATGGGTCATGGTTGGAAACTCAATTTTTAGGTTTTTCTGGAATCCCTTGGCCAAGAGGGGGCCTGCTCAGATGGTGGGGGCTTAGGATTTTATTTTTTATTTACAAGGTCATCAAAATGAAATGTAAGTTGATTGCTTTTAATGATGCCTTTGTCAACAGATTCAACTGAAGAAATGATGGGGATACAGAACACAGATCCTATCAAGTGTCACTTCACATTCAGGTGCAGAAGAAGCCTTCCCATCGTCTTGGGCAGCAGCCTCCAGGCTCTTATCTCCAGAATTAACTTCGGTGTTAGGTTTTTTTGTGGCAGATGGATAGAGGCCTCTTCAGGATAGTTGTAAAGGGTAGGCTACAGAGATGCTTGAAATATGAGACATTGCCCGGTAGTCAAAATTCCAACTTTGAAGTTAGAAGCCTAAGGCCTTTTACCCACAGATGCCAAAAAAGGATATAATCCCAGAAGGTCAGGCTGTCCCAATCCTTGTAAATGGATATACGTGAGAGGGTGTGGTCTCCCTCGCTGTCATTCATAACCTTTCACTTGGACAGGAAAAACCTCTGTGAACATGTTAAAATAAAACTTCCCCCAGGCTAACCAATCGCAGGAGAAATGCCTGTGGGTAACCAAACCCAGAGTCACATCACTAGTAAAATGATTCAGTAAAATGAGTCAGTCTCTCGTTCCATTTCCACACCAAGGCAGAAGAGAACAGCCACCTGTGGGCTGTTAAGTCAGCACAGCATCTGTGTAGCCAGAAAAAAATGCAAACACAAGGAATTCGCCTCCTTCCAGGAGTGCCCTTGTAGGTTGCACTTATCCTGCTGAGCTACGTCCAGTTGCATCTCTAGGCAGGACAGCTGCAATTCCCAAGAATCTGAGTACTAACAAGTCCTTGAATCACCTGATTATGAAACTCATAAAGTGCTGAGATAGCACAGGGATGGGTTTTTTAATTCTATTGTACGAGTAACGTATGCTCAATGTAGAACAATTAAATACAAATAAGAAAAGAATCAAAGAAGAAAATAAAACCACCTGAAAGAAAAGCTCAAGTAACAATTTTAATGAACATTTTGGTGTATATCCTTTAAGATCTTATGCATTACGTATGTATGTACGTATGTAACATATACACACATAACTGTATATATAAAATCATATTTATATCAAATGTGAGATAATGTTATACACAGTTTTAAATCTGCCATTTTCATTCCACAATTATATATCATTAAAGTTATCTATGACAGTTAATAATATTTCATTAAATAATTGTTATGGTTGCTTAGGACTCTGTATCTATGTAAATAACTGATTCATTCTTATTAGACATATAAGTTATTTTAAAAAATGTATTATAAACAAAGTTGTGGTAAATAATTTTCTTAGCTACGTCTTTCCACATGTATTTCAATATTACCTTAAAATGAATTATTAAAGTAGAATTGTGAGGTCAAGAGACAAGAAGGGTCCTGCCAAAAAGCCCTCCAGAAACTGTGTGCCCGTTTACTCCTATCAAATTATTTGAGAGTCCCTTTATTTCCCCACAATACGTCCTCCCAGATAACCATTTAAAAATCTTTAAATTTAAAAGGGAATATATCTTATTTGAATTTTCATTGTTTGATTACTGGTGAGGTTATTATTGTATTTTTTTTGCCATTTGAATTTTCTTGTGAAATTTCTGTTCATGACTTTGGCCTGTTTATTCTTCATGGTATTACCATTTTCTCATAGATGTGTAAAAAATATACTTTAAAGCCAACAATCCTGTGAAATAGTTATTGAATATGTTTTCCTATTAATCTCTAGTTTTTAAACATTGTTAATAATTTTTTTTTTACTATAGAAGCACTGCTTTTTAATGTGGCAAATTCATCAATTTTATTCACATAGTTTCTGCCTTTGGTATTTTAACTTACGTAACAGAGTTCCTGCTGAATCTGAAAAACTAAAGCTAGAAAAACTACCATTTTAAAAGTTAGGTATTGCCTTATTTTGAAGAGATTCCCCTAGATACTGACTAGCTATGAAAATGCGAATAAAATATTCTTCTTCATTATATACAGTTCACGGCCAAGTAAGTCCTATTACAGGGAAGTAAACTGGTAAGTGCAACCAAGTGACAGGAAGTTGCCAAGTGACAGGAAGTTGCCAAGACAAAGATGCTCAAGAAGAAAATCTCTGCATAGCATCTGGGCTTATAAACTGTGAAAGCAGCCTAATAATGTACTTCTGAATGTTTAGCTGCTGGCTCTTTTGTGAAAAAAAAGGTGCATATTTTTATGTACATAGCTTATTATAAATTTTAATGATATAATATTTACATAGCACAAAATCACAGACAATAATAGAATGTACAATAGAATTCCATTATGAGTTTTTGTTAAACTCTTGTATAGCCAACCCATGGTTGCAATTGATGGGTGAATATAACTCCAGTATGAATATTGATCAGTATTGTTTAGTGAGTAAGACAAAAGTGAAACAACAAAAATATTCCTCAGAACTCTGGTTTGTCAATGACCCAAGCCGCTTAGGCATTGAATCAAATAATAGTTTTCAAATACCGAAATAATATTTTCTCAGTTTTTGGTGCTATTCACAATACAACGAACATAGACACAATGCAGTTTTAATCTGCATTATAAACACTTTCTCCATCACTTCCTTGTCAACAAAACAATAAATTAAGCCTTTATTTGTACTATTTGCTCATTTTTGTGTTGTAAATATTCCCACCATGGCTGATTTCAAGATGCTAACCTGCTGTCATGGAATGTGAGTTTGTAAGAGATGCAAACCTCAAGAGCACAGATCATAGTGGATGTAAGATGTGATGAGTTTAGAGTATCCATTGTCTCTACTTTTAATATCATTTAGCTCTAAATGTATGTACTTTAATTTTTAATAATAGCTATGCTTGACCACTAGCTTGAAAGATTGCTGAATATCTAATTATGGGCTTTTATAGGGCATAGAAGTCAGTGGCAGCATCCCACATATGGAAACTGCATGTTCAATTTCAAGATTTTTGTTTCACAATTAATGTAAAACAATTTTTTTCTGCAACTTTTTTAGTCCTGAAGCTTTCAGAAAAGTTATATTGTTACTGAAGAGAACTGAGGGAAGATTCTGTGGTCGAGCTTGGAGTTCAGCAATAGAGTGTCTGCAATAATTCCCTAAAGTTGCTAATTCACAGACATCAAGAGGTGATCTGCTGAAAAAGAGAGTAGGACTGTGGAACAAGATCCCATGAGGAAGTGAGCTCAGATTGATGGATCGCATCATCATTCCCAGGAAATACCCACCATAGCCTGTAATGAGCTTGCTTTCCCTGCTATCCAACAGCAAATAAAGCTTAGGACCCATCCCCGAGAATTTGACTTTAAAAGGGAAATACATACTTCCATGAACAGAAATTTATAACTTTAAATAACTTTATTGAGGTATCATTTATATACAATAAACTGCACATGTTTAAAGTGTACAATTTATTGAGTTTTGAGATATGTGTACATCCATTAACTATCAACACAGTCAACGTAATGACCATTTCCATCAATCCCCAAAGTTTCTTCAACCTTTGGAATTCCACCCTCCAGTCCCTTCCATGTTTGCCAGTCCCCATCCTTAGACAAACGCTGATCAATTTTCTGACAAGATAGATGAGTTTGCATTTTCTAGAATTTTGTATAAATAAGATTACACATTATGTACTCTTTTGTGTCTGTCTTTTACTCAGCGTAATTATTTTGAAATTCATTTATTTTGCCAGATACATATATCAATAGCTTTATTTTTTGGAAGAGTATTTCAAATAGTATAGACATAACACAATTATTGTTTACCCATTTACCTATTGATGAACATTTGGGGTGATTCCAACTTTCATATTACAAATAAAGCTGAGATGAAGTTTGATGACAAATGCTTAATGAAGGTACACTTACACTTTGCTTAGGTAAATAAATATCTACCAGTGGAATGTCCGAGTTAGGCTATAGGTCTACATTTAAATATTTAAATTTTAAGAAACTGAAAGCTATTTTCCAAAAAAGTTTGACCATTTTACACTCCCATCAAAAATGTATGAAAGTTTCAGTTGCTCCACATCCCTGTCAACATTAGCATGGTCAATCACTTTAATTTTAGCTGTTGTGATAGGTATGTAGTAGTGCTGGATTTTCATCTGGATCTACATATTTCTTATGTCTAACAAGGGTAAGTTTCCTTTTCTGTGCTTATTTGCCATTCATACAACTCTGAGTTATATGTTCAAGTATTTCCCCCATTTTTGTCTTTGTTTATATAGTTTTTACTTTTAGGAATACAGTAGTCCCCTTTCCATGGTTTCAGTTACCTGCAGTCAATTGTGGTCTGAAATATTAAGTGGAAAATTCCAGAAATAAACAATTTATAGGTTTTCAATTATGCACCATTCTGAGCAGCATGTTCTGCTCTGTCCCACATGGAATGTGAATCATCCCTTTCTCCAGCATATTTACTGTGTAAACTACACACACTTAGTCATTTAGTAGTAGTCTGGGTTGTCAGATAAAAAAAAACCATAGTATATATTGGGTTCGGTACTATCTCCTATTTTAGGCTTCCACTGGGAGTCCTGAAACATATCCCTCATGGAAAATGGAAACTACTGTACATATTCTAGATACAAGTTTGGTATCAGATATGCAATTTGAAACTATCTTCTCACAGTCTGATTCTTGTTTTCCCACTTCCTTACCTGTGTCTTTCAGAGAGTAGAAGTTCTTAAGTCTAATTTATTTTTGTTGTCATTGTTTTATGGATTGTACTTTTGGTGTGATAACTAAGAAATCTTTGCCTTGCCCAAGATAATAACGATTTCCTCTTGTGCTTTCTTCTAGCTTTATAGCTTTAAATTTTACCTAAAGAGATTTCAATGTTTGTGTTTGTTAGTATATAGAATATATAATGATTGATATAGTTGTTTAGGTTTTATGGTTAGGTCTCTGATCCATTTTGAGTTAATTTTTATATATGGTGTGAGGTATGGCTCTACATTTATTTTTGCATATGGATATCCAGTTCTTCCAACACCTTCTCTTGAAAAGACTATTCTTTTGCAACTATATTACTTCTGCACCTTTGTCAAAAATCAGTTGCCTGTATACATATGGGCCTGTTACTGGAATCTGTTCTATTCTATTGATTTATGAGGAGTTCAGCTCCAGGCTAAAATTCTGTGTGTGAGCCCTTAGGCCCAATCATAGGCAATTCAAGGCTTTGACTGGCAGGCCTTATGATGAGCGAACTTGTCCTGCCCTCACCAGACTTAGTGCACAAGCACTTTATTCCAGTCTGAATGGAATTTTAGTCAAAGACAGGCCGTTCTAGTCCTGTCATGTTCATGTGCATATCGACATTATTCCTGGCACCTCCATTTAGAGGCTTCTTTATCAGGGCAAAGCTGAAGCACTTCCTACTCTACCTCATGAAAACCTACTTTATATGGGTGCCTGAGCGGAGGGACTGCTTCTTACTCTGCTCATTACTTTCCCACTCCAATCTCTCCTCATCATCCAATCTTAGTAGTACAGGTTCACAAAAAGACAGGACTCTTCAGCAGTGAGAAAATTTCTCTCATTTGTGTTGTACATCCTCTCACTCTTGTCAATACCATTCTGTGAGGAAAAATAAAACACTCGGACTCAGCACTTGTCTCTTTTACTTTGTGCTGGAAAGTGAATAAAAGTTTAATACTTTGCTAGTTTAAGTTTGGCTCATTGTTCTTTTTTTTTTTCAAAGATGGAGTCTCTGTCACCCAGGATGGAGTGCAATCTTGGCTCACTGCAACCTCTGCCTCTCAAGCTCCAGCGATTCTCATCCCTCAGCCTTCTGAGTAACTGGGATTACAGGAGTGTGCCACCACACCTGGCTAATTTTTGTATTTTTAGTAGAGACAGTGTTTAGCCATGTTGTCCAGGCCGGTCTTGAACTCCTGGCTTCATGTGGTCCACCCACATCAGCCTCCTAAAGTGCTTGGATTACAGGCATGAGCCACCATGCCTGGCCTAAGTTTGGCTCATTGTTCTAATTTACCAGCTTGGCAACTGGAAGTTTCACCATCGAGTTACCTATTTTCTGCCATTGCCACATGCTTTTAATTGCAATAGGATTATAATAACTCGATATGAATTAGTGTTAGTCTTCCAACTTTGTTCTTTTACAAAGTAATTTTGCATATTCTAAGTCCTATAGACTTGTATATACATTTTAGAATGTATTTTTCAATTTGTACAAAAATTCCTGTTAGGCTTGTGATTGGAATCCATAGATCAATCTGAGCAGAATTGTCCAAATATATATTAACAATATTAAGTATTTTACAATTTTTATGCTATAATTTTCTATTTTCAGTGTATTTGTCTACTAGTATATAGGTATATATATGTATATATAGATTTCTCTATAATTATGTATCCTGCAATATGGTTAAATATATTAATTCTAGTAGCTTTTGGTAGATTTCATAGAATTTTCTCAATAAAGATAGTTTTACTTCTTTTTTCCCATCTGGATGATTTTATCTGATTGATTGATTGATTGATTGATTGCCTGAATGCACTGACCAGAACTTTCAGTGCAATGTTGAATAGAAGTGATGGCAATGGCAAGCAGTCTGGTGTGGCAACTGCCATAATGCTGGCAGCTGCAAGCAGGGCACTGGGAGGAGGTGGACAGTTCCCCTGCCAACTTCCATAGTCTGCAACCCTTGAGGCTCCCCTGATGCGGCCCAGCCAGTCCCATGGAGCTCTGGTCTGCCCCTGAGGGTGGGGGCCATAGGAGAAGCTCAGGGGAATGTCACCCCTGCCCCAGATGCTGACCCAGGCCTAGGGAGGACCTGGAGTGCCCCAGGCTGCAAGGGGGCGTGGCAGGGTACCATGTTCCATGGGGCCACCAGAAACCAAGGGAAAAGCAGGAGCCCTTTCCCTTCCATGTTGTCAGGGTGGGAACTCCCCAGGTGCAATTTCAGATGCCCCAGGTACAAACTGCAGCTGCCCAAGCTGTGGCTGCAACCCGGGCACCCCTCTGCTCTTGGGAGCTGGGAGTAGACAGGAGCCCTGCCCTCCTATATGGGGCTGCAGCCAGTGGTGTCCTGGCAAGCAGGTAGGAGGTCCCCCATCCCCCACAGATGCAGCCACCCAAACCAGGGCTGCACACCCTGGCATTCCTGCACTCTTTGGGGGCCTGGGAATGGCCCCCTTGCCCTTGCAGGTTCAGAGGTGCCTGCTCCCACTGCCTGGCCTCTCCCTGCTCCTGGTTCCCTCTTTGATCTCTGACTGGGGTTGGGGCAGGGCTCTAGCATTGTCATAGCCCAGGCCATGTATGCAAGCTCAGGGTAGTGCTGACATGCCAGCCCCCTGATGCCTTGGCCTCCTCTGGATGTTGGGCACCAAGGAGTGCCAGAGGAGAAGCTGAATGGGGACTGAGGGCAGCTGGGCACTGGCCTGCAGGTGCCCCTTGGTGCCAGAAGCCTTCTGACATGGATGGTTGTGGGAGACAGACAGGCTACTGGGCAGAAGGGAGCAGGTCCCTAGGGAAGCCCAACCTTCAGGCCAGGCAGCCATGAAGGCTGACAGCTGGGATCCAGACCCATAGACCAGAATAGGGACTTATGGTGCCTTTTCCGGGCTCCCCATGGGCCAATCAGCAGGCACTTCCTCCCCTCTGAGGTCTGCAAAAGCCCCATGCTCAGCCAGAATAGGGCAGAGGATGGAGAGAGGATGGCCAGCTGTAGAGAGGAGCTACCCTCTCTGCTGATAGCGGGAGACAACCAGAGAACCAGCTGCAGAGAGGAGCTACCCTCTCCAGGGCCTCCTCTCTGCCGAGACCTGCCGAGACAACAAGAGGATGGGAGGACATGTTGAGCATTGAAGATCCACACACTCCAGGGCCTCCTCTCTGCTGAGAGCTGAACACTTGAGGGGACAACCTGCCTGCAAAGAAGAGTTACCCACTGTGGGTCTCCTCTGAGCTATTCTAACACTAAATAAAGCTTCTCTTTATCTTTATCTTGTTCACTTGTCTGCCTACCACATTCTTCCTGGATGCAGGACAAGAGCTCCGACAAAGGTGTCGGAAGCCACAGATGTCTCTGACCAGAAAAATGACACCCCAAATGACGGTTACTTCCTGTAACAGAAGTGGTCAAGCAGAGATCCTTGCCTTCTTCTTAATATTAGACGGAAACCACTCAGTTCTTCATTATTAAATGTCATATTAGCTACAAGTTTTTCATAGATGTCCTAAAATGCTGAGTAGTTTTAATCAGTAATCAGTGTTGGCTTGTTTTCTCTGCATCTATTAAGATGATCATTTAGCTTTTCTCTTTTAGTGTGTTAATATGTTGAATTATGTTAGTTGGTATGTGAATAATAAACAGAACTTTTCTTTCTGCAATGTAAATCCCACTTGGTGAATTTTCCTTCTGTAGTGTTGTGTATGACTAGAAAAATACTGCTTACAATTTTTTATTAGAAATTCTATTTCACATATATATTTAGATTATGTATTTCTTCTTGAGTGAGCTTTAGAAGTTTGTGTTTTTCAAGAAATGTGTTCACTCCATCTAAATAGTTGAATTTATTGGCATAAGTTGCTCATAACATTGTATTATTATCCTTTTAATATTTATTTGCCAAATGTGTAGTGTTATCACTCTCATTTCTGATATTGGAAATATGTGTTTGTTCTTTCTTTGGTTGGGTTTTTTGTCAGTCTAGCTAGAGATTTATCAATTTCACTGATCTTCTCTAAGAACCAACTTTTAGTTTCATTAATTTCTCCTTTGTTTTTCTGATTTTTGTTTCATTGCTTTCTGCTCTGATCTTTAACTCCTTTATTCTTCCTTTCAGTTTAATTTATTCTTCTCTTTAAAGTTCCTTAAAGTTATGGCTGAAGTCATTAATTTGATACCTTCCTTTGTTCACAGACATTTATGCTATAAATCTACCATGACCACCAGCACCCTAAGATACATTTAGTGGCATCCTACATATTTTGATATGTTGTAATTCCATTTTATTCAATCAAAATAACTTGTAATTTTCCTTTTGATTTCTTCTTTAAACCATGAGTTACTAGAAGTGTGTTACTTAGTTTTCATATATTTTGGTGTTTTCCAGAGTTCCTTCTGTAATAACAGAATAATCAATAGATTTATAATTGATTTCCATATGATCAAATAGAACTCTTTGTGACTTGAATTATTTAAATTTATTGATCTTTATTTTATAGCTCAGAATATGTTTGATAGCTATTGCTTGAATGTGTCCCCTCCAAAATTTAGATGTTTAAACTCAAAGGCCAATTTGATGGCATTAAGATGTGGGGCCTTTAAGAAGAGATTAGGTCTGAGGGATTCCACCTGGTGAATGGAATTAGGTGCCCTCATAAAGGGGTTTGAAAGAGTTGATCCCCTCTTGTCTTCCCATTTTCTACACTATGAAGATACAGTGTTTCTCCTTTTTTGGAGGATGCAACTCCTACTAGACACCAAATGCCCGCATCTTGATCTTAGATTTTCAGTCTCAAGAACTGTGAGAAACAAACATCTAGTGTTTATAAATACCCAGTTTCAGGTATTATCTTAGCATAGCAACAAAGGACTATAACATTTATCTTGGTAAATGCTGCACAAATGCTTGAAAAGAAATGTGTTCTGTTTTTGTGGAGTGTTCTAGAAAGGTAATTTAAATCAAGTTGGTTGATAGTGTTATTGTTCAAAGATTCTGTATCTCTATTAATTATATATCACCTTATATTAATTATTGAGAGAAGGATATTGAAATATTTTACTTTAGTTGTTAATTTGTCTAGTCTCTTTGTAGTACAATTGGGTTTTGCTTCATCTTTTTTGAAGGTTTGATATTAGGTGCATAAACATTTAGGACTGTAACATCCTGTTGATTCACTTTTATCATTATGAACGGCTTTCTTTGTCCTAGGTAATATTCGCTGGTTAGAAATGTACTTAGTCTGATACTAAAATAGTGATACCAGTTGTCTTTTGAATAGCGTTAGTACTGTATATCTTTTCCTACACTTATGCCTTAATTAGTGTCTTAAATTCAGTTTTGAGTAGGCAGCATATAGTTGTATCTTGCTTAATATTCAATATTATAATCACTGCTTTAAAATCAGAGTGTTTAATTAAATTAATGTACTTATTGAGACAGTTAGGCTTAAATCTACTAAAATTACTTGTTGTTTTTTCCACAGCAGTTCTTTGTTCTTTTTTTCTGTCTTTTTTTGGATTGTCTGTTTTTTCTCTCTCATTTTTTTTTCTTTTGCTTACCAGCTACAAATATGTGCTGTGTTCTGTTAATGGCTCCTTTAACTTATTATTTTTTTACCTTCAAGTGATATTATACTACTTGACTTATAAAACCTCACAAAAGTGTTCTATCTGTGCCATAGTGAAAATCCCTCTTCTATGCTATTGTTTTCATGCAATTTATTAATATTTCTATATATTGTCAGCTTCACAATACATTTTTAAATTAATTTTGCCTCAAATAGTTTATCTTTTAAAGATATTAAAATAAGATATAATAATTTTTGTTTACCTACTTGGTTATCATTGTTGATACTCTTCATTTATTTTTGTAAATATAGGTTTCATGTGTTACATTGTTTTCCTTCAATGTTTCTTGTAGTTTAGGTATCTGGTGATGAATGTTCTCAGATTTTACAAATATGAAATCATGTTTGTTTTCCATTTTTTCGAAAAATATTTTCTGTGGATAAAGAATTATGAGATAGCAGGGGATTTCCCTCTTTTTATTACTTTAGAGGCATTTCTCCACTGTTTTCAACTTGCATTATTTCTAATAAGAAATCTGTTGCTATCCATATTTTTTTTCCTACTCCATAATATGTCTTTTTCCTCTGCTGTTCTATTTAAAATTTTTTCTATTAATCACTAGTTTTAAATAATTTGATTATGATGTTCTTTGGTCTATTTCTTTTCATGTATCTTGTACTTTGGGTTGATTGAACTTCTTGGGATTGTGGGGATCTATTTTTTCTTTTTAGTCTTTTCTTTACCCTGTATTTCCTCTTTAATAATTTTTATTTCAATTTCTTCAAGTTCCCTAATTTTTTTTCCTGAAATGTATAATCTACTCTTCATCCTATCTAGTGTAGTTTTCATTTTAGACATTGCATTTTTCATATCTAGAAGTTCAGATTGCATCATTGTATATCATTCATATTTTTATTAACATGTTCTACATTTTCTCTAGCTTTTAAAACATATTGAATGGAGTGATAATTATTTTAATATTTTTGCATGATAATTCTATCATCTGTGCCATTTCTTGGTCAGTTTTGATTGATTGATTTTTCTCCTTATGGTAGGCTGTATTTTCTTGCATCTTTAATTTTCTAGTAATTTTTAACTGTAGATTTTACCTTGTGGGTACTGGATAGTTTTGAATATCTTGGCTTTGTTCTGATATATAGTAGTTAGGCTACTAGAATGCAATTTCATCCCCTTGGGTTTTACTATTAAGCTTTGTTAGGTGGGACCAACACAGCAGTTAGTCTAAGGTTAATTATTTTCCACTAAAGAGACAAGACTATTCTCAGTTGTCTGATATCCCTCTGAATTATGAGGATTTCTTTTCTGTCTGCTGAGGACAGATACTAAGAGTCTGTATAAGCAATAATTACTTTTCTCTCAAATACTTTTAGGTCCCTCATCCCCACTTCAACAAGTTTCTTTATATGTATGGACTAGTCAGTGCTCTGATGAATGCTTGAGGGGAACCACTTGAACATATCCGTGGTTCTCTCCATATCGCCCTCTTTCTCTCTGGTATTCTGCCCTGTGAACTTGAGCTTCATTGGCTACCCAGATTCCCAGTTTCATCTGCTCAGCTCAGGGAGACCTCTGAGCTCTGACTGGATTCACCTTTCCTGCAATCCAGTCTTGAAATTCTTTCAAGGAAGTAAGCTAGGGTAATTACATGGCTCCCTCTTCTATTTCCTGTCTCTCAGGAATCATTGTCTTTCATTTGCCTATGTTCAGTGTCTTCAGTACCACTGTTTCTATGTATTTTGACTGTTTTTGTTGTTATTTCAGGTGTGACAGGAATTCCAAACCTCGTCATTCCACTTTCACCAGAAGCAAAAACCCAGAAATAATTTTAGTGTCATAAAATATATCAATATATTACTTTATATTTTTTGTGTTATTTCATTTTTCTTCCTTATTGTCTTCTACATATTTTAAAGTGCTGTCATTAAAATTTAAGTTATTAATTGACCTAGGAAATATTTTATATATAATATAAAGTAGGAACTCAAAATCAGTTCTTAACATTTTCTCTCACAGTAAACTTAGTAACCTCTATTGAATGGAGACTAATTTCCTCACTGATATGCAAAGACATTTTTGTCACATACCAAGTTCTGATATATAAATATCTGGTTTTAGAATTCCTAGGTTGTTTCATTGCTTTCTTTTTCTATTATTGATATTATTTGGTATGCATTAAATATTTAAGTTTAAGAATCATGTCTTAGTCTGTTGAGGCTGCAAAATATCATACACTGGGTTGCTTATAAAAAAACACAAATTTATTTCTCACATTTCTGGAAGCTGTGAAGTCCAAGGTTAAGGTACTGGCAGATTCAATGTCTAGCAAGGGCCTATTCTTCATAGATGGCACCTTCTTGTTTCATCCTCATATGGTTGAAGGGGCAAACAAGCTGTCTCAGGCCTCTTTTATAAAGGAATTAATCCCACTCATGAGAGTTCCATCTCTATGACATAATCACCTTCTGAAGGTCTCACTTCTAAATACCATATTGGGGATTAGGTTTCAATGTATGAATTATAAAGGACAAAAACATTTAGACCATAGCAAATCTTAAGAGTAAAGTATTTAGTGTGAATTATAAAAGAAACAAACATTTAGACCATAGCACATCTTAGAGTAGGGTAATGTATTTAGTGTGTTTAGTGTATCACGCCTGAAATAACAACAACAAAAACAGTCAAAATATATAGAAACAGTAGCACTGAAGACACTGGACATATGGAAATGAAAGATAATGATCCCTGAGACACAGGGAGGGGGAGCCCTGTAATTACCCTAGCTACTTCCTTGAGAGAATTTCAAGGATGGATTGCAGTAGTGCAATACATAGGTAATGTATTCATTTTCTGTTCATTTGCATAGGCTTTATATTGCAAAAACTTTCTTGAATTACTTATACCATACTTGCCAATGGTCTTCATCTCTTTGTGAATTTGTTTCTGAACATCTTGAGTTTACTTCCCCTCATAGTAAATTTCTTAAAGGAAAGAATAGAGAAATTTTTTTGTTGATCTCTTTTTTTTTTGTTTTTTTGTTTGTTTGTTTGTTTTGTTTTGAGATGGAGTCTTGCTCTGTCACCCAGGCTGGAGTGCAATGGCTGGATCTCAGCTCACTGCAAGCTCCGCCCCCTGGGTTCACACCATTCTCCTGCCTCAGCCTCCCGAGTGGCTGGGACTACAGGCGCCCGCCACCTCACCTGGCTAGTTTTTTGTATTTTTTAGTAGAGACGGGGTTTCACCGTGTTCACCAGGATGGTCTTGATCTCCTGACCTCGTGATCTGCCCGTCTCGGCCTCCCAAAGTGCTGGGATTACAGGCTTGAGCCACCGCACCTGGCCGTTGATCTCTCGCTTAGTTAATGTTATCTAACTTTTTCTATCACGTAGGGTTCAGATCACTCTCAATGAAGTTCAAGAAGCCAAGTTGACCTCATTTGGTAATATTTCAATTATTACCTTCTTCCATACATCTCTAAGTTCTGGTGTGCTTGATCTTGTTCTACTTGAAAGATCAATTTCCCCATAGAACTGATGTTTACAGTTGTTTAGATAAGCATAAAGATTGACCCACCTGGTCATAAACCTTGAAACTCACGCTTGACATTTGTCTTATCTGAGTACCTTTCTCAGAAAACTGACCAACAGGCATCCCAGATGTCAAGAAACTGAAACTTACCAGATCACCGCATTTAGACAGTGAGATGCCAGACCCTTCATCAGTCATGATTGCCTAACAAACCAACCACTTCCTGTTGACCAATGCCTTTTTCTTTCCCCTCCCTAATTCCTATTTTCCCCACATGTAGCTACAGTGTTTCCCCTCTACATAAATCTCAATTGTAGTCAGTTGGGGAGACTGATTTGAGACTTATCTCCTGTCATTTGGCTGACATCACCTGAATATATATAGCCTTTCTCCCTAGCAATACTCATTGTCTCTGATTGACTTTCTGTGTGGTGAACCATGAAACCTACACTGAACCCCTGGTATTTTGGTAACAAATGTGTTGCTTGTGGCTCAGCTGCCACGGAATAAGATTTTTGGAAGTCCTCCTAGTAGCTACCTGATCATTTTCAGCTGAAGGTAGGTTTTGGTTTATTTCTCTCTTTGGCCCAGATACTGCCAGCCCCAACCAGATTCCTAATTGCCTAGGAAAAAAGGCCTTTGAAATTTGGCACCTGTTTCAGGACAGGTGACTGTCCTTTGTGGGTCCAGAAAGCAGGAACTTTTCCTCTCAATTTGGGAAATTCCAAAAGAATTTCTGTTTGCAGGTTGAAAAGGCACCATCTACTGAGAGAGAATGCACCCTGGCTTTTTCAGTTTGGACACTCTTGGGGCTTGGCTTGTGGGTTGCTGCTTCGTTTGGATTTTGTTTTGTTGATTGTTTGTGTATGCGTTGATGGGAGGTCAGGATTCAATCACAGGATGCAGCCCACTGAGATAAATTTTTCAAAGTTGGTCTGATTGTAGTTATGGGCCGATGGAGTCGGGGGAAGTCTGTTATATTACTCTGAATGTGCCTGATCTTGTCTGATCTCAGAAAGTCTTTGAATTACAGTGGTAACTTAACATTGGATTTATTTTCCCCTCAAACAGGAAATTAGGATGGAGTTCCTTGTATCTAGGCTTCTGTGCTGCTGTTCTAAGCAGGGTAGGGCCTGCTTAGTATGTGATATTCCTCTGTGGTGCTATTTGGTCCCAGTGTTCTTTAGAGTCTGGGGAGATTTGGCCTTTAAATTCAAATTCTCATGGAAATTTCTTTACCCAGAATTTGGGTTCACTGCCTTCACTGGATTAGTTATCAGAGCAAACAAAGTTTAACCATGTGACCATATTTCTAAACTGGCGAATTTGTGTTGCTATTTCATGGCTTTGTATTGCTAACTCATGGAGTTCTAAGGTAAAAGCTATTAGATCTTTGCCTATATGTGTGCATACAAGTTTAGATTTGTTTTTGTATATGTACATTTATTATGTTTTATGTTGTGTTTCCTGAATTGGCTTATAAATAAAAACAGCACTCATAAAATAAGTAAACAAGTCCAAATATTTTTCAAGTTCACATGATTTCATTAAATCTTTAATAAATAAGTTTTTAAAATATTGGTAAAATAAAAGGAATTTACTAGGGATGTCTTTGAAATTGTCAGGATATATTTTTCTGGTTTTTATATTTGTCTGTGTTAGATATTTTAGGGTCTCAAGGTTTGACATAGGTTATAAAACTATAAACCCAGCCAAAACAAAATAATCTTTATGTAAATTTTTTGACAATTGTGACTAATTTAATGTCGTTGGTTTAACAAAAACAGCTGAATCTTCTGAATTTTTGGCAAAATGCCCATGTATTTAACTTTAAGTTTCTTACTTAAGTTAACCCCTGATATTCACAGGCTATAAAATGGTGGTTACCAAGGAAATAACCTGAAATGATAAGTAGCTCTGTTAAATATCTCAGTTTTCAGAAGGAATGTAGATAAACTGTTAAAAATGAAAAAACTGAGTAAAGGTAAATGGGATAAATGCTTGTTGGTGAACTTTTTGTGTAATTTAAAATCTTTAAATTATTTCTAATGCTCATTGAGTGCCTGGATCATTTCTAATTAAGAAATAGTTATAATATGGAAAAGCATGTTTTTAAAAATTATAGAATGTTCTCAGGTATAAAATACTAATATTTGATACATAGTTCTGGATTTTTTGCTTCCTGGTTTTCACCAAAATTTAAGATTAATATGAATAATAATTTTAGTTAATATGTAATTCTATACATAAAATTTGCCAAAGAAGATGTTTTCTTATTGAGAAATGAAATAATATTATCTAATTCAAAAGTTATTTAATGTTTAATTCAAATTACAGACTTGAAAGATTACTTATGAAACAAGGTAGAAAGAAACAAGTAGGTGGGGGGAGAGATGTGGAAAATGTTATGGCTATGAAGATATGTTTTTGGTAAGTAAGGTTATAAAGAAAAGATAATAATTTTATATAAAAAAGGATCTTGTATGGTAAATTGTTGTTCTAAATTAAAATGACTGGTTATTTTAAAAAGAGAAAATTTGGGGCAAAACAGAAAGTCCAAGCATGTTGTAGATAATTGGTGTAAGTCATGATTTCTTTTTCTGTTTCTCTATATGTCTATCTTTATGCAAGTACAGAGAAAATAGTTGAAAGAGTTTGGATAATAAAATAATACTTAAAACTTAATCAAAAGTTGGAGAAATCTAGCTAATTAACATTGCTCATATTTGAAGCTCTTAGTTTGATTAAGATAAAATAAGAAATATTGTAAAGAAGTATTAAGTTGCTGCAAAAGTAATTGTGAATTTTGCCATTATACATTGGAAGTTTGACAATTCTTTTTTTAATATAGCTAGGCATGAAGGCAGTTTTAGGATAGGGCCAAATTTCACATAAATGCTTACATTGCTTTGTTTCACACTATATTTGCTATTCTGCATAGACAGTACTAGCATTAAAGTATTTACTCATCATGTGCCTCAGTAACTTTATTAAATCTATAGTGGTCTTGGTAGACTTAAAGCCATTAATTTGTATGCCAGGAACAAAATATCCATCATGTGCTTTTTTAGGCTCTTGGTAACACTATGTCCTCTACAGTTAGAGAAAAATTTGAGGTTGATTTCCTGTTTATTTGTTTTTGCTTTTAATTTTCATTTATTTGTTGTTTTATATAAAACCATTGATTTTTTAAATTTCCTAATGGAAAACTTTTATTTGGTTCTACGAATACTAATTTTGTTTCCTATGCATTTTCAACAATTCATTATTTGCTCTATTTTTCTAAAATTCCTAAGCTACATTTGCCAAGCCTCCAAAAAGACGATAGAGTACACTGGCCATTTAAAATTGGATTGGTTTTGCTTACTTTTGATGATATGGAAAGCTATAAGAGCTTAAGTTCCTGGCTAAAAATAAAAGACTTATTTTTACAAGTTCTGACCAGAGATACTCCATGGTTTTATTATTTGGGAAAGTAGGTAAGAGTAGAAATGTATAAATGATTTATATTTATATAAATAAAATAGATAATAGATAATTCAATTGAATCAATATTTAATAGATAATTCAATTGAATCAATAATTTAAGTTGGTTTAAGTGCTTTTTTCTTTAGGTAATGAGGAAATAATGTGATATGGGTACAAAGTTTTAATGTTCAAAAATAATTGGGCTTGTCTTTTAAAAAATTATGACAGTGATTTCTCTCAAACTACTTCATGTTTATCATTATTAAAATTAAGTGATATTTCCTTTAACTAAGCAAAAATTTTAAAAAGTGATAACTTTCTACTGATTTTTGATCCCAAACCTTTTTTTTTTTTTTTTTTTTTTTTTTTTGAGATGGAGTCTCGCTCTGTCACCCAGGCTGGAGTGCAGTGGCCAGATCTCAGCTCACTGCAAGCTCTGCCTCCCAGGTTCACGCCATTCTCCTGCCTCAGCCTCCCAAGTAGCTGGGATTACAGGCGCCCGCCACCTCGCCCGGCTAATTTTTTTTTGTATTTTTAGTAGAGACGGGAGTTCACCGTGTTAGCCAGGGTGGTCTCGATCTCCTGACCTCATGATCTGCCCGTCTCCGCCTCCCAAAGTGCTGGGATTACAGGCTTGAGCCACCGTGCCTGGCCGATCCCAAATCTTTTATTACTCTTGGGTTTTCTTGTGTATGCTTGAAAACAAAATATGTGCAAGTATTGCGCTGATTTGAAAATTCTAGTGGTGAAAGCTACCTAATCATTTGTCAGCACTATATCTAAAAGTCAGTCTTGTAAATGAGTGATGTCAATCTTTAAAAATAACTAAAAAGAAATTATTAGTTGCTTATTGTTTCTTAGGTTTTGTTTTCTTGTATAATAGTTAAGCGAAAGAGATTATTTATGCTAATACTGAATTTCCACAACTGATATTTGCATTTACCATTGTTTAAATATTGAGAGAAAAGTTAATTGTCTTACTTTAATAAGGTTGGCATAGGAACTATCATATATTTTATACATTTTGTCATAATTTTGCCTGTAGGATGCTAGCAACTAGGCATATATGAGGAGTAACCTAACCACTTTAATACAATGGCTTGAAGTGCTGCAGACAGTAACTCTTTAGACACCAAATCACAATATTTTCATTTGTGACATGTTAGAGAGAATAATAGGACTTTTTGCAGTGTTAATAAACTGAATCACTGATTTCTAAATGTTCTTTCTTATGTTTCTAAACATTTCATTAAACATTGGCTTCTGTTCTTAGCATAAATACATATACTATACTTTATCATTTATATTATAGATAAAAACTTATGTTACAGGAAAGTAGTCTATCTGCATATCACAGATGGAATGCTCCTTTAATATAATTTTATTTTTGTATTGCTTTTAAAGTCTTTTGATTATCACTTTGGTTAAACGAATAACTATTATAATAACTTGTAGTTTTGTTTTGATCAACTAATTTGACCTTTTAACATCCTCGATAAACATGCTATTAACTAATCTTTGTGCTGTTAAGTTACAAGGCTTTGACTCCCGGGTCTGGAAAAGGCACCAACTCCTACTAAATCTTGAGCATTGATGCCAGTGAAAGCTTCATTTTTAGGTCCAAGAGAAGGTGAAAATCAAAATGAACTGTTTTTGTGAGGCACATGGCCTGAAATTAAAACTATTCAATCCCTCTAAGTCCATGGACCATCACAGAAGAGGTGGGAGCATGAGTTGTAAGGGCCAATTTTGAGGAATAAAATTACCTCAGACCCTCCAGATCAAGGATGGGCACACAGATACCTAAATATCTGACAAATCGAGGATTTTTATCTCTCTAAATTTCTTAACTCAAATAGGTTTAGCAAAATGCTTAAGTTTTGTATGGCTAATTGCTACAAGTTAGTGTCTAAGACCAGAATTAAATTATGTAACCTCACTTTTTGGCCTTTGGTTTTTTGGCTTTTATGTTGCTTAAAAGATTTTAAGGGTTAATGAGTGCCTTCTCACCTCAGTCAGTACCTGGATAAATGTTTTAAGAATGGCTATAAGTTTTTTTGACTGTAAGTCCCTTGGCCATAGAGATCTCACTGAGGAACAGGATGGACCTGGGGCAGGTAGCCACATCACCCTAGCAATGATATGGGACAAAATAAAATTTTGTAATTAATACTGTTTCTGGCAAATCTTGGCCAAGAAGCAGGAATGTAAACTAAAATATAATCATAAGCCTATGATATGGTTGGCTTTGTGTTCCCACCGAAATCTTACCTTGAATTGTAATCCGCAGATGTTAAGGGAGAGACCTGGTGGGAGGTGACTGGATCATGGGTGCTATTTCCCCCATGCTGTTCTCATGATAGTGAGTTCTCACAAGGTCTGATAGTTTTACAAGGCACTTTTTCCTGCTCTTGCTGCTCTTGCTCACTCTCTTACTTGCCCCCATGTAAGACGTGCCTGCTTCCTCCTCCACCATGATTGTAAGTTTCCTGAGGCCTCCCCAGCCATGCAGAACTGTGAGTCAAATAAAACTCTTCTTTACAAATTACCCTGTCTCAGGTATGTCTTTACAGCAGTGTCAAAATAGACTAATACAGCCTCTCTCCTAACTGACCAGATCCCTTTTGTGGCAAAAGGGACCTCAGAAAAAAACCTGAAAACTGAGTTCCCAGCCATGATCTGATGGGAGATCAGACACCTTTTTATATCCCTTTTCTTTTGAGGTCTAGACACAACAACTGACCACAACTGTACAGTCTATGTTGAGGCCTATCCCAGCAGAAGTGAGAAAGCTACTGAAGTAAAGGCTCTAATGAAGGAAATAGTTCCTTGATACGAACTTCCACCACAGTCATTTTAGTGTTCTTTTATGTATTTAAATTTTATATAAATGTTATCCTATTATATGATTTTTGCTGTTCCATGTCACAGCAAGGTGCCCAGGACATAATAAGCAATCATGTTAAATATTGTGAACAAAACAATTTATTTCATTTTTCTTTATCTCTCTCCTTTCTTTTCTTTCTCTTTACCTCCCTTTCTTTTTTACTTTCTCTTTCATTCTGTTTCCCTCTCCTCCCATTATTTCATTTGTTCATTGATGACATCCAATTTCTGTTCTCAGTTTAAATTTTCAGACTTGTTTTCTCCTAATTTCTTGCATGTATACTGTATTAAAAACTCTTGGATTAGTCTCACGTTTCCCCAAATATGTTATGAATTTGTATATCTTGGCTTTAGCTCATGCTCTTCCCTTAACTTAGAATTATGTTTTTCCACGTCTGCTTGTCCATGTCTCCCTTTCTCAAGAGCCTGTTTAGATGTCATCTTCTGTATCATATCATGTTGGATTATCTTAGCCATAAAAATCCTCCTCCATATTTCATGCCATTCCATGTCATGCACTGTAAATGGCACATTTCTGGAGTTGAAGCTCAGATCTTTCTCTATGTATGCTATTTCAATCAATCTGACAATTTTGAGCCTCTAATATTTTACCTATTAATGAGGAAAATAATTCCTATATCAAAATTTGGTGATGTTGAACAAAATTAACTAATATAGGGATGGAGAGGTTGAGATAGGTAGGAGATGCAGTAGAGTCCCATAGTAGACTCATTTAATTTGAGAAGATACACAGAGTAAGACAGTTCATGTGATGAACATGCGGTGGGAATACTGCATTCCTACCACTCTTTGGTCAGCCTCAGCTCCTGAATTCCCTTGGTTCCATGATCATCTCACTGGGCTGTATATGAAGCTCATGTTTTAAAGTTTGTAGATATTTAGTGCTAAATGCAAATTAATTACTTCATCTGCTATCCAATTGATGAAACAGCAATCTAGTCAAGCCCTGGATGAAAAATTGAATGCATTGAATCTACTGAAAGACAGAAAGCTCATCTTATAGGATACATTTTGACTATAGATGATTTCAGAGTTTAGAATATAATCCTTGCCTGAGATGCCCTATCTCTATCCCAAGTAAATAACTTTATGTGGAGAGAAAGATCAGTCTTGGGATTTCTGGTTTCTGGCTTGAATAGTTAGGTAAATAATGGTACAGTGATTAAAGATAAGGAATACATGAAGAGAAGAATGTTTTAATGGTGTATGAATATGTAACAAACATTCTGGCAGAAACTGGGATACCTCTGGAGACTCAGCTGGCAACAGGAGTTTGGGGAGATTTTTTTTCTTAGAATTGCCATCAAAATGACTGCCTTCTAACTACTTATATTTTCCAGTTTCTCCATCCAGTTTCTAGTTTCTGGTAAACAGAATGGGATCAGCCCAACCTGAGTCTGTCAATTTTGTCCACTTAGGCCAAAGGAAATATCACAGGCTAGGCTGTTACCCCAATGTACATCTACTTCTGGAGAGAGAATAAATCAGTTTTCAGACATATCAAGTTTGAGGTCCCTAAAGGAGAAATTTTCAGGGATCATTTGGTTATATGGGTATGGAGTTAAGAAAAACTTGATTCCCCAAAATAGAGATATGAGTGTCAAGAACACAAGGAAATTTCAGAGAAGAATGAAGGTGTGTGTAGACTGAGAAAAGGGCTACATGCCAAATCTTTGAGAAGATTTTAAAAAGCAAGTGGAGGGAAAGTAGAAGACACCCAGGGAGACTGAGAACAGTATGAGAGCTACAGAACAAAGGACATGTGAGGGCTGGAGTGCTTATAGACATACAACAGTGACCCAGAAATTTCTCCATTCCAGAGATATAGTATTCCTTTGAAGGCTTACAACAGAAACAAATTTCAATTGAACAAATCATCATCTATTTTGCAAGAAACTTGTATCTAGAGAGAAACCTTAGAAGTATCGTTTTTAGGATCACAGAATAAATGATGATAGAAAATTCATATTTTAGTTTCTTTTGCCCCCTCAAACTTTAATCAGTCATAACTCTCATATCATCTCTTACAGATTTGCTCTTTTGACAACATCAAAAATTGAAAATAAGAACAAATAAAAAGGCACTCACAGGAGAGTATAGAGCAGAAATGTTTTATCCAAAGCACTGATGAGCTTTTCTAAGCAGGAGTATGAATTTAGAATAGCATAAAACTCTCTAGCAAAAACTAGAATTCATATAGATACAGAAGAAAATGTCTTGTAAATTAAAAATACCACAGGTTTATTTTTCTGTGTGGTCCTAGAATATAAGAGTAATGTGTGTTAGGCTATGAGATTCTTCTGATTTTTGCAAATAAGGGAGAGGACAGTATCAGTAATGACATAAAGCATTTTTTTAATGAAAGTAATAGGCCTATAACATAATCTTGATTTTTGTCAAAAATCTGAAGAGTGAGAAGTTAAATTTTAAAGTTCAACCAATACATCAGTTTTCATAATAAGTAACTAACTAGTTATTTGATTTAATTTAAACACTTTCATGCATTCTTCATATGGGCTTATACGTGTCAACACAGTTACATCAGTAGAAGAAAATTTGACAGGAACAAAATATTGAAATGGATTAAAAAGCAAACTACAAAAGATCAACCAATTCAAAATCTCAAAACACAGTATTTATAGCAGAAAAAAGGAATAAATTAATATTCACTCTTAAATTCTAGGTGAATGTGGGATGTGTGAAAAACCTGACTACAACTACAAAGTACTCAGATAAACAGCAATTCTTTGAAAAACATTTTTTTTTTCTCAGTTAGGGTAACTTCTTTCTTCTTTTTAACAGTTAAACGTACTTTGAGACTTATTTCTTATGTTATTGAATATGGAAAGATCCTTGACTGTAGGTTGAATTTTGCCTCAGAATCTAAGACAGGAAGTTATAATATTTTAGAAACTGTATTTTAACCTGTAACATACAAACAAAATAATACCAAATAATTTCATAATGGAACATCACCATATTACTTCTGATATATGCTAAAATAAAGAATTATTGATTTTTTTAGTATCAAAAGAACTTTTGAAAACAATAGAAAGCAAGGGGTTATGAAAATCTACTGCTAAATTATGGCTAAAATTTTATGTATTAGTTCATTCTTGCATTGCTATGAAGAAATATCTGGGACTGGATAATTTATAAAGGAGAAGTTAATTGGATCATGGCTCTTCAGAATGTACAGGAAGCATAGTGGCATCTGTTTCTGGGGAGATCTCAGGATGCTTCCAATCACATCATGGCAGAAGGCAAAGGGGGAGTCAGGCATCTCACATGGCAGGTGCAGGAGCAAGGTGATGTGGGAAGGTGCTACGCACTTTTAAACAACCAGATCTTATGAGAACTCACTACTGTGAGGACAGTACCAAGTGGGATGGTGCCAAACCACGAGAAATCATCACTCTGATCCAATCACCTCCCACCTTGCTCCACCTTCAACATTAGAGATTACAATTTGACGGGAGATTTGAGCACAGACACAGATCCAAACCACGTCATTTTCTATGTATTTTTGATGATTAGGAATTGTATCGTCTGTCAGTTTTGATTTTGGAGGCTTAATTCCCAAATATGTTGTTTAGCTTGTCTTTGTTCTTTGCTACAGACAAATAAAAACATTAACCCTTTTCTATTGTTTTGAAACTACTTGGCGCTGGAGGCAGAGCTGAAAAGCCCTGGAGATTGTGGGAAGCTCTCCGGAAATCCATACCATCCTTAGGAAATTAGAAGTTTATAGTAATATAATTGGTGATATATAACACATTCTTCGCATAAGATAAAATTGTATAGATGAAGAAAGATAACCAAAAAAGGGTTTTGGCTTGTTCAGTGTCACATAGTCATGTAAGGGAGGGAACTGAGACTTAGCTTCCTGATCAAATGTTGAGTTTCCTATTGCTTTTCTCAGGAATTGTCATTTGATATGGGCTTACTTACTGCATAGCATAATATAATGGGGAACAGCAAAGCAGCATAGATTTCAAAGTAGGAAAAACTTGGATTTGAAGTCTGACTTTGTCATTTAGCTGTTTGGCTTATGCACATTATTTATATTCTCTGTGTCTCAGCTTCTGAGCTATAAATTCCTTAATTATAAATAACAATATTTTATCTCCTGGTGCTATAAGGATTAAGTGAGACAATGCATATAGTGCTTTGAACAAAGATCAACCCATAGTGGGCTTTCAACAAATGCTATTTCTCTCTCTCTTAATAAAAGGAAAAAAAATGTTGTTTATCAGTCAAGAAACTTGGTTGTAGTGGCAGAAACCTAACACAAACCAAACAGAATAAAAAGAAGCCTGAAATTCTCAAACAATCAAGCTGTGGGAGGGGCAGGCAGCCTCACAGAATATTAGAACCAAGGAACACAGCTAGCTCTCTCCCCATCTCTCCTCTCTGCTTCTTTTTGATAGCTTCCCTATTTACTCCGGTTACATCTCCTTTCTACCCTGTTAGAAATATGGCTTCTGCCAAATCGGAGGCTCACACTTCCCTGCTTTACTACTAGAGAGGGACTGAGAGTATTTTTCTGGTCTCATATTAAAACACTTGATCCTTATTTGTCACACCAATTACGGACTAATGGCCTAAGGAAGAAAAGGAGAATTCCATTATTGCCTCGGCTTCAGTGTTGAGAAAGGGATGTGGTGTATTGTTGAAGTGTTCACTATAAAAACACAACTAATTATAATGTTGGATGAAATAATACATTGAAAAAGGAAACAGAAAATAGACATCAACTGTATAAACTTTAAATATATGAAATAATACTTTTCTCATTTTATGTACAGATATATGTAGTAAAAATAGAAAAATATATATATAAATGAGGCATGCCAAATTCAGACAATGATTTCCTTGGGGAAGAGAGATAAAGAAGGAATGTAAGCATACTGCACAGGCAAAAGTTAGAAGTATGCCCCCTGAAAGCTGGAACAAGACAAGGATGTCCATTCTCAGCACCTCTATTCAACATTGTACTGACAGTGTTACCCAGAATAATCAGACAAGAGACAGAAATACAAGGCATCCAAATAGGTGAAGAAGAAATCAAACTCTCTCTCTTCTATGATGATAGTACTCTATACCTAGGAAACTTTAAAGACTCTGCTAGAAGGCTCCTGGAACTGATAAATGACTTTAATACAGTTTCAGGATACAAAACCAATGCACAAAAATCAGTAGCATTTCTACACACAAATAACGTTCAAGCTGAGAGCCCTATCAAAAACACAATCCCATTTACAATAGCCATGAAAATAGTAAGATACCTGGGAATACATTTAACCAAGGAGATAAAACATCACTACAAGAAAAACTACAGAACACTGCTGAAATAAATCACAGATGACACAAACAGAAAAATATTCCATGCTTATGGATCAGAAGAAACAATATTGCTAAAATGGCAATACTGCCCAAAGTGATTTACAGATTCAACACTATTCTTATCAAACTATTGATGTCATTTTTCACAGAACTAGAAAAACATATTCTTAAATTCATATGGAACTCAAAAAGAGCCTGAATAACCAAAGCAATCCTAAGCAAAAAGAACAAGACCAGATATATCACATTACCCAACTTCAAGCTATACTAAAGGGCTACAGTAATCAAAACAGTATGGCACTGGTGCAAAAACAGACATATAGAACAATGGAATAAAACAGATAACCCAGAGATAAAGCCATATACCTATAGCCATGTGATCTTTGACAACGTCAACAGAAAGAAGCTTGGGGAAAGGACCTCCTATTCAATCAATGGTGCTGGGATAGCTGGCTAGAAATAAGCAGAAGAATGAAACTAGACTCCTACCTATCATCATATACAAAAATTAACTCAAACTTGAGTGCAAATTTGAATGTAAGACCTCAAACTATAAGAACTCTAGAAGAAAACCTAGGAAACACCATTCTGGACCTTGGCCTTGGCAAATAATTTATGGCTAAGTCCTCAAATGCAATTACAACAAAAACAAATATTGATAAGTGGGACCTAATTAAACTAAAAAGCTTCTGCACAGCTAAAGAAACTGTCAAGACTGGGCACGGTGGCTCATACCTGTAATCCCAGAACTTTGGGAGGCCAAGGCAGGAGGATTGCTTGAGCTTAGGAGTTTGAGACCACCCTGGGTAACATGTCAAAATTCTGTCTCTAGAAAATATACAAAAATTAGCCAGACATGGTGGCACGTGACTGTAATCCCAACTACTTGTGAGGCTGAGGCATAAGAATCACTTGAACCCATGGGGCAGAGGTTGCAGTGAGCCAAGATCATGCCACTGCACTCCAGCCTGGGCAACAGAGTGAGACTCTCAATTAAGAAAAAAAAAAAAAAAGAAAGAAAGCAAACAAAGAAACTGTCAACAGAATAAACAGACAACCTACACAATGGGAGAAAATATTTGCACACTAACCATCTGACAAATGTCTAATATCCAGAATCTATAAGGAACTGAAACGATTGAATAAGCAAAAGCAAATAAAGACATTAAAAATAAGCAAAAGACACGAACAGATACTTCTCCAAAGAAGACACACAAGCAGCCAACCAACATGAAAAAATGTTCAACATCACTTATCATCAGAGAAATGCAAATCAAAACCACATATCTCACACCAGTGAGAATGGTTATTATTAAAAAGTCAAAAAACATGCTGGTGAGGCAGTGGAGAAGGGCAAATACTTATACTATTGGTGGGAATGTAAATTCGTTCAGCAACTGTAGGAGATTTCTCAAAGAACTTAAAAACAGACTACCGCTTGACCCACTAATCTCATTACTGGGTATATAGCCAAAGGAAAATAAATCATTCTACCAAAAAGACACTTGCACTTATACATTCATCACAGCACTCTTCACAACATCAAAGACATGGAATCAACCTAGGAGCCCATCGACAGTGGGTTGCATAACGATAATGTGGTATATATATACACTGAAATTCTACACAGCCATAAAAATAATAAAATCATTTCTTTTGTAGCAAAATGGATGTCGCTGGAGGCCATTATTCTAAGCAAATTAATGCAGGAACAGAAAACAAAATACTGTAAGTGGGAACTAAACATTGGGTATTCATGGACATAAAGTTGGCAACAATAGAAATAGGGATCTATCACAGGGGTGAGGGAGGGATGGGGGCCAGGGTTGAAAAACTAACTATTGGGTACTGTACTCACTACCCAGGTGATGGGATCAATTATACCACAAACCTCAGCATCACATGATATACTCATGTAACAAACCTCCACATGTATCCCAAGAATCTAAAATAAAAGTTGAAATCATATTTAAAAAAAAGAAAAAGGATGTAGAAAAAGTTTTTAAAGAGAAATCTTTAAAGTTTTAGTTAGAAAAAGAAAGAAGGAAGAAAAATGGAGGAAAAAAGTGAAGGAAGAGTGAGGAAGAAGAGAAAGAAAGAAGAGGGTGGGGAGACAGATCTGAAGAAACTATAACGCTTTTTAATTACTTCAAAGTTTTATACTAAGGAGAAAAATAAAATATAATTGTATCTTACAAGAAACCACACACATAGGCATTTTTAGAAGTGGTGGGGAGGTGTTGGTTAGACAAACACAAGACATTCACTATATTTCAGTTCTCTTTTATTTTCTACAAGCTGCTGTGATTTAACACAGCAAAGACATGGAACAAGATAACCTTGCCTTACCTGGATTTAAGGTATTACAAACATTCATTGATACAGTTGTGTATTTTATTCAACAAAGAAGTTTTCCCTTTTTAAAATGCTATTATGAAAAGTACCACGCTGGGTACTGAAATGAAGGCTGACTGGTTGATATTAAAATAATCAGTACTCTTTTGTGACAACAAAAAATGAGATGCTTGGCCATCAATTCCTATAGAATATAGAGAAATTCTGTGAAAAGATCAGGATCCAGGTAAATAAAGAAAAGATACCGACCTCAGATTAAATTTAAAAATAAAAATTATAGTTGTCAATGGAGAGAGAAAACAAACAAGACACTTGCTTTGTCATGAAAGAAAACAAAGGAAAGCAGGAAGGAGTCTTTCGCATGAACAATATTTCTACATCTTTTACGTGGTTTAACAAAATGTAGAGGCAGGCTAAGTGGATCGTAAGTTTTGTGCTTACAATTTTCATGAAGGAATTGGTGCTCTTCCTTTTAAACATATATGACATAAAATTAAATGTTTAACTAATAGAAGAGATATTTGTATTTTGTTTGTTTTGTAGAAAGACCTCAAGTAAGATTACTTTTTAAAAAGTCTTCCTTAATGCATTGAACATTACTCAAGAAACAACTTTTGGTTATTTTCTATCCAGATCCATGGATACATATATACTTTATGTCCTCACATTTAATTGAAGAGACAAAATTAAAATATGTGAAACATCAGATCCAAGAGAGAGTGAAAAACTGTTAGAGCTTCCTCTGTAAGGACTCTGTAACTGGGACAAGTAGAGAAAGGAGTGACTGCAGGCTAGGGATTCAGCTGGAACAAAGGCATCAAGGTGGAATGGCCATGGCGGTTGGTTAAAAGTCTGTTCAAATATGACTACATTTACAAGAAGTTTGTATACATACATTGTGCTAAATATAGGAATTTTGTCTAATGTATCTTTAAACACAGTGGAAGAATTTTTTAAAAATGTATAAAACGAGCCAGTGGTTCCCTTCTGTGTTGTTTCCTCCATACATTTTATTTTTGATTTTTGCATATGCATGTGTGTTGGAGTAGGGGTCACATTCCTGTAGAAAAGAACATCCTTTTACCTGTCTCATGGAAATAATTGCTGGTCTACAGTTCCACCTTTGGAATTATTTTCTCCTGAGATTCATGACAGACCTTGCCCTGCATTGTGTGTTGTAAGCCTGGGTAAAGCCTTATGAGTTTCCCTGTGATGGTCAGGGATGAAGAGATTGTCAGCTTCTCAGAGCTGAGTTCAAATAAGTCTTGGATTTTGCTTTCTCTTCGGAACCCAGCACAGCGTCTGGCTCACGGTAAGTACTAACTCAAGTTTGGTAAATTAACTAATTGATTAATACACATAGCCAAAAGAAACAAGACTAATTTTTCAAATCTCCCATTGAAGGAAATCTTCTCTTGGCATCTATCATGCACCAGTTCAAGAAGGATTTCATTAATGGACATTACCACATGGCAAGGCATTCTGTAATGTGATAAGGGGATTTTTGCCTCTAAGACACCTGTTTGAATCCATCCCAAGTAGATAGGGGATGGAAGTTACTGCTGCCAATATGAAGGGATCTAGTAATGGATTAGGGTTTAGATCCCAAGGAACAGGTGCCCTTGTCATAAAATCAGCCATAACTATGAACCAGAGAAGTTACAGTCTGAAAGAGCCACTAAACATAGGCTAATCTGGGCAAGCCCTGTGAAGGGAGTTTTTGATCCCAATGTAGTGACTGCATATGGTGCATGGAAGATGCTCAAAGAACTGGAGTTAGTAGAACTCCATTAGAACAAAATTCTAGCCCTGATTCTGGGATAATATGGCTTTTTTATTATGAAAAATTGTTCCAGGCTCATCTTGTACATTTCTTGCAGCAGTTCTGGAATTACTCATTTCTCAAAAAATCTGTGGTCTTTTCATGGGAGATGCTATTTCAGCATCACAATCTGGGCACTACCCATGTTCAATGCTACTTTACTGGGCATTGTTTCTAGGCCTTTTGAATGGAAAGAACTAAGAAACATACATGTATTTAAAGTGAATTATCTCATAAGATTTTACTGATGCTTCTAATTCAATTTCAGACTGCAGAGACTTTTTCTTATCCTCTTCTGTGTTATGTTTGTTTGTATTTCCTTTCTTTGAAAAAGAGAATCTCAGGTCTCAATGACATAGGAGATAATGGAAATAACATATCCCACAATTATTTATTTTCTTTGTCCCTTAATACACATGCAACAGTCTCAGAATAACAATACTAAAACTGCCACAACCAATATAATTTCTGAAGACAGGTAAATAGGTTTTTCTTACGTTCTTACCATTTCTTTCCATTTTTAATGGTTGTGCTATATCTAATGCTTAAACACAAGGACATTATTTACTAGGGTTTTCCTTTTAACTCTCATTTAGTCTCAATTTTTCTAGTAACTGTTTCATGGCTAGACCTTGTGATAGTACTCCTTCAATCATTTTGACTTTCTGAAGCTTGTTCTCTAACAATTCTTTAGAATGAGCTCATGGGAAAAATACTCCCTGAGTTCTTACATATTGATTACTTTGTGTTTGCCTTTTATACATGAAAGTCAGTCTTTCTGAATACAGAACCCTTGGCTTACATTCCTTGAGTATCATAAATATGATACCGAATTTTCTTTTGGCATTAACCATTGATGTCAAAAGTTTGATGTTGGTCACATTTTCCATTGCTTTCTCACAGTGCCCTGAAAATATGATTGGCTTGCTCTCTGAGACTTTCTAGTTCTGATTCCCTCTTCACAAGTATTTGACTCTTCTCTTTTCTTTGTGTATATTGTGCTGACTTTGTTCAATTTTGGTTGCCATTTCTCCTCTGTGGAAGGGCCCTGGAAAGGAATCCTGGCTAGTTGATTTCATGAATTTATAGTGTCTTTATAGCCCCTTTTGGCCTTTCTTACCACGGGCTCCGTGCACTCACTTGAGAGTGGTAAATCCTCCTAGTTGCAGTGCTATTCTAAAATTGAACTTTCTTGATTTACAGTTAATACCCATTATCTATTTTAAGATTTTTTATCTTTTCATGTCTGTCAAATAGATTCCCTCTGTGTTCAATCACTCAGACGTTGATATCATGCTGACCAATGGTGTATTTTGGCTTTAGTGGTTTTTTGTTACCTAATTTAATTGTATATGTTGCTCATGGGTTTTCCTGTCTTGACTGTGTATTTTGCTCTTGTTCTCTAGTTGCTCAGTTTCTATGTGGGGGATTCATGAGATTAAAAAACTATGCTATCATCACTATTTTCCCACTATAAGACATTAATTTTAAGTGGCTTAAGAGAGCTAAGAAATTCTGAAGAAGTATTCCTACCCTTCCTTCAAATTATATTGTAGAAGTCAGCTGTCCTGAGCTGGAATGAAGATAGAACTTAAAAATGCCTGGTCACTGAATCACTAAACTGAGCCGAATTTACTAAGTAAGATTTGCACGATAACAGACAAGCATCATATCACTCATTCCTTCACAGGCAACATGGCAGATGGATAAGTATGTTAAGGGATATCATGTGGAATCAGACAAACACATCCAGAATAAGGAACATTCCATAGGAAATTCAACCAGGATTTAAGCCAAATAAATGGAGTAGAAATCAACAGGTGAGAAGGAGAAACTACACGAGATTGAAAGAGTCATAATAACCAAATGCACTGTCACATTGTCATAAAGTAGATTTTTACCTCAAAATACTGTGTCAATGTACATTTTAATGTGCTATTTTCCTATTGTGGATGAGGGGAGCCCAAGAGAATACAAGGGGAAAGTTCCCAGTCCAAGATTGTTATCTCAGGAAGGGACATGTTGATTCTCCAACTGCTGCTGATGGAAAGTGCAAGCAGGGGAATACCCAAAGTCTGGGATATGGTGGGTAACCCCAACGTGTCTTTGATCACATCTTTAATGTTTAAAGAGATAATATCTGAGCAGCTTATCTTTTAAAAAAGTATTTCTTTTTGCTGTTTCATAAAAATAATTTCAAACTTAAAAGTTGTAAAACTGGTGCAAGGAATTTTTTTTTATAAAGTATTACAGAGGATGTTGCTCACACAAGGCCACACTTAGGCCCTGAGAACTTTAGCGTGCAATTCTGACAAAGACAGTCTCTTATGTAACAATGGTATAGTTACCAAAATCAGAAAATGAATGTCGATCCATTACTACAATCTAATCCTCAGACCCCATTTACCTTTCATTTAATCATTCCAATAATATTTTTTGTTTCAAAAAAACTGATATAACATGTTGCCTTTAGTTGCCATTTTTCTGTTATGTTTTTTCAATCCGTAACAGTTCTTTAGTCTTTCTTTGACGCTCCTAACCTTGACACTTCCGAAAATTGAGTGCAGCTCCATCTATGACTCTTGATTGTGTCATCGAATAGCTGTGTTGTCTTAATTTCTTCATTTGCATGCCATTTTCAATGTTTGTAAAGGGGTTGGACATCATGACCTCCGCAGCCCTTTCCAGTTTTAAAATTTCTAGAATTTGCTAAAAGCTTACTCTATTCCATTAGGCCTATTTCCTGCCTAAATACAGTCCTTTATTTTGCAAAATAAAAATTTGTACATGGTTAAGTGTGCATCTATTCACAGTCCCAGAATGTACCATCAATGGTAGGACAGGAGCCTCCTGTTTAAAAATAGTATGCACATATCTTTGACCATTTTTTTTATTAAAAGAAGACAGTGTCAAAGACAGTAAGACACAGAGATTTGTGATCTATAATGAGACTGAGTCAACAAGTTTAAGTCCAAGAGATTAAAAACTTTATTGATAAATCAGTACCTATTGACTGTAGCTGAATTCCAGAAAAACCTTTTATGTGGCCACCACACTCTTTCCACCAGAGTGGCTTCTAACAAGAAATCTTCACATCCTAAAGAGCAAACATGAAATCTAAGAAAGAAAAAAAAAAAAATGCTGGCTCCCCACCCCTTCTCATCATTGATTACTTCTAGGACTTTTCAGACTATATTCAACCTGAGTGGCAGGGAGGAAGTTGCCTCCTGTTCAAGTAGACTGCCTCCATGGCCCCCTGCCTTGCTTGGGCACCAGTTTTATATCATTGGTAGAAATCAAACAAAACCAATTCTCAAAACTGCTGGCTTTATTTCACCAACGTGAACCCGAGGAATGCTATCCTGTTACAGCACTTAAAAAAAAAAAAGTCAAATCAATCTCCAACCCACACACACTCCCTCAAACCAAAACACAGAGTTAGCACAATCCCAAGGTGGTCGAGTGGTTTAACCACAAATATCCTGGAGGCCTTGTGATGTGACTCTTAGTTTACAAATATGAAATAGGATGGCTGGGGTTCCCAGTTAGCACAGGAAAGGAAGGAAACTCTAATGGATGGGTGCCCATTGTGGTTAAATGTGGTCAAATCTGCCTTTGGACAGATACAATGGGAGTTCCATGCCTGAACAAAAAGGAAAAGTCAAAGAAAAGAGGAAAAATTATTTATTCTGCAAAATATGTAGCACACATTAGAAATTGCCAGGTTGAGCAGGATTAATAAATAGAAGGGAAATAAAATATAAATAAGATATGAATAGTATTCTCTAGGCTAGGCATGACACAAAGTAGAAACTGCTAAGTGCAGCAAAAATAGAGGAAATTGTATAGAAAAAAAGGTTCAGAAAGGAAGGGAAGAAAAGGAAGGAAGGAGAAAAGAAAGAAGGAAGAAGGAAACAGGAAGGAAGAGAAGGAGAAAAGAAGGAAGAATAGGAGGGCAAATAAAGGTACTTAGCTCTTTCTTTAGAAAGGGAAATGTCAGGGAATTTATACTGAGAGATTTAAAATAATTATATATTAGAAATACCAAGCTAATGAAAAGAAAACTGAGCTTGGGTGCAGTTCTTAAAATAAATGTGTATGCAGCCACTTGGTTTGAAATGCATTGTCTTGGCTCTGTGTCCCACTGGGTAAAATGACTTATCCTCCCACAAGAGGAAGACAGACTCACAGACAGGGATGTTTTCATCATTCAGAAACTAAGAGGCACATGATTTGTTTCAAGAAGCAGACATCCTTACCCCAAAGGTGAGGTTGACTCCTATCCACCTGATAATCCATCTCCAAGGTGTTAATATCTACATTACTGTCACCAGACTGGGCATTCACATTCACCCTTCTGCATTATGCACTATATTTTCTTGGTCTGGGACTGTTCACCCAGCACCATATTTTAGGGACTCCATCACAACCATCTCTGCACAACCAAATCTTACTCATCCTTAAGACTTGTTCTATGGTCACATCCTCTTAGAAGCTTCTATGACATTCCAACAGGAAGTAACCATTACCTATTCAAAATTTCTTAGCATCGTTTCCCTCCCTGCCTTAGGGCCCTTAATTGCTACTGCCTTGTTTCATAGCTTTTATTATGTTCTACCTTCTCTGTAAGCCCCACAGGGCAAAGGATCTGTTTTGAGTTCAATAAGTTTGGTAACAAGTAACAGCTCTACTGAAAGCATAACATGACTAACTCTAGTGATTCCAATACCAGGATAAGTTAGATTGTGCTGCTGTACAAATGAATTCAATTTCAGTGACTTAAACAGAAGAGGATTATTTCCCACTCATAATGTAAGTCTATTGAGGACTGACAAGAGGTTCTTTTCTACATTATTCTGACTCGGGTATGTAAGCTGACAGAACCTTCAACCCCTGGAGTATTAGCAATTACTACGGCAAGCAGAAAGGAAAATGATGACTCAGGTGCCAGTTTCTAAAGGCTCTTGCCTGGAAATGGCATATTATGCCTCAATAGGATCACATTATATTGGCCAAAGTTAGTCACTAAGATACGTCTTATTTCAAGAGGACAAGAAAATGCAATTATGCTATATGCCTAGAATATTCAGTGAACAGCTCTAATGATTACTAATAAGATCATATTAAATTAACTTTCAATCTTCAAGTATGAGCTTCTTCCACTCATTAAATAGGAAATGATGGTAGTTGCCTACAGCCTTGGAAAAAGTCAGAAATCAAATGATTCCATCTAACCAATTGGTGGTTGGACAGATATATAAATATTATAGATATATAGTTAAAAATATTTTTCAATAAGATAGAGATATATAAATAGTTGTAAATATTTTCTAATAAGATAGATCTAAGAATTCACTAGTTTACTGTGTATAAGGCAGTATGCTATCATTAAAAATAGATATATTGTTGTTCTGAAGGAGCGAAATTCAGGAAACCACAATAAAGTACTGCATTCAATTTAAAAACGTTAGTTAGTTAAATGTTATTTAATGAGTTTTGTGTGCATCTGCTTCTGTTAACAGCATAGGCCTCAAAGAAGGCAGAAATGGACGAAAAGAGTGTAAATGCGGTGTTTGTAAGACTGGGTGATTCCACTTTTTGCAAAGAGGTCTGTGAAAAGAAAGGGACGTGATACAAAATGTCATTTTGCTATCGACTTTAAAGTTAAGTTGTTGAATTACTCCCAATACAGATAGTCACCAAAATAGAGATTGGTGAGATTTGGCAGGTCCTATCACTTTTTTCTCAAATAAAAATACACATAGAAAAACATGTCTTTCTCCATTCAGTGATAGGAACACAAGAAGTGGAGGGTGTATAGAGAGGAGAAAGGAGGAATGGGCAGAGGTAGTAATAAGGAACTAGACTGGCAAAGGCAGTTAGTTTAGGATCTAAGTCATAGCTCAGCTACTGTCACCAGGCACACTAGACCACTCTTGAAGCAGAGGACAGTGCTTACTACACAGAATTTGGGAAACAGGTAGATCCTTAAAAGAGTTACAAAGGCGCTTTGGGAGGCCGAGGCGGGCAGATCACCTGATGTCAGGAGTTTGAGACCAGCCTGGCCAACATGGAAAAACTACTAAAAATACAAAAATTAGCCAGGTGTGGTGGTGGGCACCTGTAATCCCAGATACTCGGCAGACTGAGGCAGAATAATTGCTTGAACCCAGGAGGTGGAGGTTGCAGTGAGCCGAGATTGAGCCATTGCACTCCAGTCTGGGAGACAGAACAAGAGTCCGTCTTGGGGGGGAAAAAAACAAAAGGAGTTACAGAGGACCAGAAAGTCACTTTTTCAAAAGGGACTGGGGAAGAAATACAGGCTTGGTCATCAAAATGCTTTGTAACGTATTGATTTACTAAGTCTTGTGAAAACTCTCAGGTCAAGATGCATACATGGTTTCATGAAAACTTCTCAATGTCCCTGTAACAAAATTACTATTTTCTCCATCCATGAATTCAGTTAATTCAAGAAGGGATTGAGATACAACATCTTCAGAAGTTCCCGGAGTCGTTTTATTTGCTTACAATATCTTCAGCTATGCCCAGTAAACCAGCCTCTTCATACGGGTGCTTGCCCAGACTCAGAGGCTGGAATAGATCTACTCTGAAGAACCGAGCCCCCCACTTTATAACACATCACCTCCATTTCTAACTTGTGATATGCAGGAATTTTTCTGAAGATTTATTTTGTATAAAGGATTCTACAACTTTAAAAAAATCAGTACTGCTATTCTAAAACGTTACTGAAGGCAAATCAATTTCTTGACTCAAGAATCATAAGGCAGATACCTAAGGCAGATGCATAATGAGGTGGACTGAAGAGTTTAGGCCAGCGAGTTCCACTTTCTTTTCTTCCGTTAGGCTGAGTTTCAATTTACAGGCCTTCTGAGACCAATGATAGCACTAATATGGGAGTCTAGGCATTCTGAATGGACCGAGTGTGGCAGTACTTTAATGCAACAATTCTAAGACTTTGTGATTTCATGAACCACAGCAAAGAATAATAATAAGTTAGGAGGTTGGTGCACAGTTGTCCTTATTTTTTGTGGGGGACAGTTATGACTAGGGATACTCCTAACCTGTGCAAGGCTTTAGTCAAATAATATTATGGGTCACTGTCTATACAAACAACTTGATTTTTTAAAACGTATTACAAGTCTCAAGCCCCTGTGAGGTATAGTGACTTATTGATGAATATTAGAATACTGGGTAGAGAGAGGTTACTTAATGTATTTGTCTACTGTTCAATCAGTGCGTTTGAAGATTCTTACACTAATGCCTGATTCCCCTTAGAAAAGCTTTAGACACCAAAGTGGAAGATTTGACAGTTTTGAACACTAAGGTCATGGGTAAATACTTGTCCTTTCCTTTCTTGTTACCCAAACCTTGCTGAGGAAAAAAACAAAAAATCTACATGACCACTATCCTCTTCACAGAAAGCAGTTTTTCTTTTGCTACAGCTTTGTTTTTACCAGCTAGGCACTTCAGTTTTTCTCCAGGTGATGAAGTCATTGGTTTCTGTACCGTATCTCACTGGTCTGAATAAGAAGAACCTCCCAATCCTAAATGGAATTGTCAGTTACACATATTCTAAGTCCCATCACGGAAGATGCTCTATGAATTATAATGCTAGTTCTGTAAGACACTGGTTCCCTAACCTTTTTGTCACCAGAGACCCGTTTGATGGGAGACAATTTGTCCACAGATGGGAGTGGGCGGGGGGGGAATGGTTTTCGGATGAAACTGTTCCACCTCAGATCATCAGGCATTAGATTCTCATAAGGAGAATGCAACCTAGGTCTCTCCTGTGCACAGTTCACAGTAGGGTTTGTGTTTTTATGAGAATCTAATGCCACCAATAACCTGACAGGAGGGGGAGCTCAAGTGGTAATTCTCACTCATCTGCCACTCACCACCTGCTGTGCTGCCGGGTTCCTAATAGGCCATGGACTGGTATGGGACTGTGGCCCAGAGGCTGGGGACTCCTGCTGTAAGCCTTTAATCCTGAATTATAGAAAATGGGCAAAAAGGTCTGAATATGAGTAACTCAGTTCTGTGTTACAGGAAGAGGCAACATCTCTCTGAATTAACATATTAGTTCTATTTCACCCCTGACCGGGACTTTCTTTTCTTTCTTTGTTTCCTTAGATAAGAATTCCACAAATATTTCTATGGCTGAAAACTACTTTTGAATTACAAGTATGGATGCATACATACACACACACACACACAAACATAAACATATATGTACACCTACACGTAAACACACACAGTATAAATGCACATTGAAGTTCAGTTCATTTCTCAGTTTCAATCACCTTTGTTAGTAGTTTAAACATGTGGTCAAATAATATTCAAATATAAAAGTATAAAGTTTACTTTCTAAAACGCAAATTAGTTAAAAATGGAGAATATTGATAAGAAAAAGACTTTAATATTTTAGTACTTTACAAAGAGCTTTCATTTTTATTATTACATTTGAATCTTATAATAGGCTTAACAGTAGGCAGGAGAGATGTTATTAATCTATTTTATAGATGAGTAAACTGAAGCTCAGATTTATGTTCAATATTACATACAAGTTAACAGAGCCAGACTGAAATCTAGACCATCACAACATATATCCAGTATACTTTTTATAACTTCTTTCCTTTTTTTTGTTTTGTTTTGTTTTGTTTTTCTTTTTCTTTTTGTCTTTGTTTTGTTTTGAGACACAGTCTTGCTCTGTTGCCCAGGGTAGAGTGCAATGGCACGATCTTGGCTCACTGTGACCTCCACGCCCCGGGTTCTAGTGATTCTGCTGCCTCAGCCTCCTGAGTAGCTAGGATTACAGATGCTTGCCACCATGCTGGGCTAATTTTTGTATTTTTAATAGAGACGGGATTTCATCAAGTTGGCCAGGCTGGTCTTGAAATCCTGACCTCAGGCGATCCACTGCCTCAGCCTCCCAAAATGCTGGGATTACAGGCCTGAGCCACCATGCCTTGCCTGTTTTAATTTTTTATATTTATGGTGTACAAGTGCAGATTTCTTACATGTACATATCGTGTAGTGGTGAAGTCTGGGCTTTTAGTGTACCCATAACCCCAATAATAAATATTGTACCCAATAGGTAATTTTTCAACCCTCATACCCCTCTCACCTTCCCACATTTTATAATCTCCAATGTCTATTTTTCCACTCTGTATGTCCATGTGTGCTCATTGCTTAGCTCCTACTTACAAGTGAAAATATATGACACTTGACTTTCTGTTTCTGAGTTATTTCACTTAGGATAATGACCTCTAGTTCCATCCACGTTGCAGCAAAAGACATAATTTCATTCTTTTCTATGGCTGAACAGTACTCATTCTTTTTTACGGCTGAGTGTGTATACACACACACACACACAAACGTATGTGTCCTCTGTTCATGGACATTTAGGTGGATTCCATGTCTTTGCTATTGTGAATAGTGTGATAAACATATGAGTGCAGGGGTTTTTTTTTTATATATACATAGTAATTTAATTCCCTTTGGAGATATACCCAGTAATGGCATTGCTGGAGCAAATGATAATTACATTTTTCTATTTGGGCAAAATCTCCATACTGTTTTCCACAAAGGTTGTACTAATTTACATTCCCTCAACAGAATAAATCATTCCCTTTTCCCTGCATCCTCACCATCTATTGGGTTTAGACTTTAATAATAGACAATCAGAATGGTGTAAGATAGTATCCAGTTGTAGTTTTAATTTGCATTTTACTGATGATTTCTGATGTTGAGTATTTTGTCATATGTCTGTTGGTCACTTGTATGTCTTCTTTTGAAAAGTGTCTGTTCATGTTCTTTGCCCATTTTTTTCCTTTTCAACTTTTATTTTAGAATCGGGGGTGCAGGTTTGTTACAAAGGTATATTGCATGATACTGAGGTTTGGGGCATGATTGAACCCACCACCCAGGTAGTGAGCATAGTATCCAGTAGGTAGTTTTTCAGCCCTTTCCCTTATCCCTTTCTCCTTCAAACCAGTAGTTCCCAGTGTCTATTTTTCCATATTTATGTCTATGTGTACCCAATGTTTAGCTCCCACTACAAATAAGAACATGCAGTATTCGATTTTTTGTTTCTGCATTAGTTTGCTTAGGATAATGGCCTCCAGCTACACCCATGTTGTTGCAAAGGATATTATTTCATTCTTTGTTATGGCTGCATAGTATACCATGGTGTATGTGTACTCCATTTTATTTTATTTCCTTTTGAATCAGGGTCTCAGTCTGTCTCCCAGGCTAGAGTGCAGTGGTATGGTCACAGCTCATTGCAGCCTTGACCTCCTGGCTCAGGCAATCCATCCACCTCAGTCTCTGGAGTATCTAGGACTACAAGCTTGCTCCAAAAGGCCCCACTAATTTAAAAATTTTTTGTAGACACAGACAAGCCTGTTGCCCAGGTTTGTCACAAACTCAAACTCCTGGACTCAAACAATCCTACTGCCTTGGCCTCCAAAAGTGCTGGGATTACAGGCATGAACTACCAGGCACAGGTCCATATATATATGTGTGTGTGTGTGTGTGTGTATTATATATATAAAATCTTCTCTACTGCTGATGGGCATCTAGGTTGATTCCATGTTTTTGTTACTGTGAATAGTGATGCAAAGAACATACAGGTGCATATGTTCTTTTGGTAGACTGACTTACTTTTTTGGGGGCATATTCCAAGTAATGGAATTCCTGGTTCAAATGGTGATTCAATACATAGTTCTTTAAGAAATCTCCAACTGCTCTCCGCAATGGTTGGATTAATGTACATTCCCACCAACATTGTATAAGTGTCCCCTTTTCTCCACAGTCTCATCAACATCTGTTATTTTTTGATATTTTAATAACCATTCTGACTGTTTTGAGATGGTAGCTCATTGTGGTTTTGATTTGCATTTCTCTGATGATTGGTGATGAGGAGCATTTTTTCATATGCTTTTTGGCCTTGTGTGTCTTGTTGGAATTGTTTGTTTATGACATTTGCCCACTTTTTAATGGGTTTATTTGTTTTTTGCTTGTTGAATTATTTAAGTTCCTCATAGATTCTGGATATTGGACCTTTGTCAGACTGGACCTTTGTCAGACACATAGTTTGTGAGTATTTTCTCCCATTCTGCATATTGTCTGTTTACTTCTTTCATAATTTATCTTGCTGTGCAGAATCCATTTGGTTTATTATGTCCCACTTATCAATATGTGGTTTTGTTGCAATTGCTTTTAAGGATTTAGCCATAATTTCTTTGCCAAAATTGGTATCAAGAAGGGTGTTTTCTAGATTTTCTTCCAGGATTTTTATAGGTTGACATCTTACATTTAAGTCTTTAATCTTATATTGAGTTACATTTTTATATAGTGATAGGTAGGGGTCCAGTTTCCTCCTTCTGCATATTGCTAGCTATTCCACACCATTGATTAAGTAGGGAGTGCTTTCCCCATTGCTATTTTTTGTCAATTTTGTCAAAGATCTGATGGCTGTAGGTGTGTAGCTTTATTTTTGGATTCTCTATTTTATTCCATTGGTCTATGTGTTGTTTTTGTACTGGTCCCATGCTGTTTTAGTTACTGTAGCCTTGTAGTATAGTTTGAAGTCAGGTAGTGTGATGCTTCCAGCTTTGTTCTTTTTGCGTAGGGTTGTTTTGGTTATTCAGACTCTTTTTGGTTCCATAGAAATTTTAGAGTAGTTTTTTTCTAATTCTGTGAAAAATTACATTGGTAGCTTAATAGCAATAGTGTTGAATCTGTAAATTGCCTTGTTTGCCCATTTTTAAAATGGTAATTGTTTTTCTCTGGTTATTTGAGTTCCTTGCAGATTCTGGGTATTAGCCTTTTGTCAGTGCATAGTTTGCAAATATTTTTTCCCATCATGCAAGTTGTCTGTTTACTCTGTCAATTGTTTCTTCTGCTGTATAGAAAGCTTTTAATTAAATCTCATTTTTCTATTTTTGCTTTTGTTGAGTTTGCTGCGTTTAAGTTCTTAGTCATGAAATCTCTGTCTAGACCAATATCCAGAGGAGTTTTTCCCAGCTTTTCGTTCAGAACTTTTATAGTTTTGAGTCTTACATTTAAGTTATTAATCCATCTTAATTTTGTATATAATGAGAGGTCCAAGTTCATTATTCTGCATATAGCTATCCAATTTTCCTAGCACCATTTATTGAATGGAGTGTAATTTCTTGAGTGTATATTTTTGTTGACTTTGACAAAGATCAGTTGGTTGTAGGTGTGTGTCTTTACTTCTGGGTTCTCTCTTCGTTTCCATTGAACTTCTTGTCTGTTTTTATACCAGTAGCATGCTGTTTTGGTTGTTTTAGCCTTGTAGATTAATTTGAAGTCAGGTAATGTGATGCCTCCAGTTTTGTTCTTTTCGCTTAAGATTTGTTTCCTATGAACTTTAGGTTTATTCTTCCTAGTTCTGTGAGAAAATGACATTGCTAATTTGATAAACATTGCACTGAATCTGTGGATTGCTTTGGGAAGCATGGTCATTTTAACAACATTGATTACTCTAATTAATGATTATGGGATATTTTTTCCTTTGTTTGCGTCATCTACAATTTCTTTCATCAGTATTTTGTAGTTCTTAGAGAGGTTATCTTTTACCTCTTTGGTTAAACATATGCCTAGGCATTTTAATTTTTTTAGCTGTTATAAATGAAATTGCCTGCTTGATTTGGCTGTCAGTTTGAACATTATTGGTGTGTAGGAATGCTACTATCTTTTGTACACTGATTTTGTATCCTGAAACTTTACTAAATCCATTTATCAAATCTAAGAGATTTTTGGTGGAGTATTAAGAGTTTTCTAGATATAAGATCATATCATTAGCAAATAGGGATAATTTGATTTCTTATTTTTTAATTCTGATGCCTTTCATTTTTTCTCTTCCCTGATTGCTCTGAAGAGGACTTTCAGAACTATGTTGAATGAGAATGGTGAAAAGTAGGCATTCTTGTCTTGTTCTAGTTCTTAGAGGGAATGCCTTTTAACTTTTCCCCTGTAAGAATGTTGTTGTTTGTGTATTTTTCATATATAGCCTTTATTATGTTGAGATATGCTCCTTCTATGCCTCGTTTTTTTTTTTTTTTTTTGAGACGGAGTCTCACTTTGTGGCCCAGGCTGGAGTGCAGTGGCACCATCTCGGCTCACTGCAAGCTCCACCTCCTGTGTTCACGCCATTCTCCTGCCTTAGCCTCCGAGTAGCTGGGACTAAAGGCACGCACCACCACGCCCGGCTAATTTTTTGTATTTTTAGTAGAGACGGGGTTTCACCGTGTTAGCCAGGATGGTCTCGATCTCCTGACCTCGTGATCCACCCACCTCGGCCTCCCAAAGTGCTGGGATTACAAGCGTGAGCCACCACGCCCGGCCTATGCCTCGTTTGTTGCAAACTTTTATCATAAAGGGCTGCTGAATTTTATCAATTTTTAAAATGTGTTTATTGAGATGATTATATGGTTTTTGTCCTTAATAATTACGTTTATTGACTTGTGTATGTTGAATCATCCTTACATCCCTGGGATAAATCCCAACTGATCATGGTGTATTTTCATTTTGATGTGCTGTAGGATTGTATTTGTTAATATTTTCATAAGGATTTTTACATCTATGATCATCAGGAGTTTTTATCTGCAGTTTTCTTTTTTGGTGTTGTTGTGTCCTTGTCTAGTTTTGGTGTCAGAGTTATACTGGCCTCATAGAATGAGTTAGGAAGACTCCCTTCCTCCTTGATGTTCTGGAATAGTTTTAGGAGGATTAGTATTAGTTATTGTTTGTATGGGTAGTAGAACTTGGTTGTTCATCCATCTAGCCCTGGGCTTTGTGGTGTTGTGATTGTTGGGAGAGTTTTTTTTTTAATTATTACCAATTCAATCTTGCTACATTATACTTCAGGAACTCTATTTCCTCCTGGTTCAATCTCAGGAGACTGTATGTTATCAGGAATTTATCTATTTTCTCTACATTTTCTGGTTTGTGAGCATAGAGTTGTTTATAATGGTCTCCGATGATATTTTGAATTTCTGTGGTGTCAGTTGTAATGTCTCCTTTTTCATTTCTGATTGTGTTTATTTGAATTTTCTCTATTCTTCATTAATCTCTCTAGTGGTTTATCAATTTTGTTTATGTTTTTGAAGAACAAACTTTTCACTTTGATGATTCTTTGTAATTTTTTTCTCTTTATTTTATTTAGTTCTACTCTGATTTCTTTATTTCTTTTCTTCTGCTAACTTTTGGTTTGCTCTTGTTTTTGTAATTCCTTGAGGTGCAACATAAAGTTGTTAATTTGTGATCTTTCTACTTATTTAACATAGGCATTTAACACTATGAACTTCCCTCTTAGCACTGCTTTTGCTGTATCCCACAGATTTTGGTATGTTATGTTTTCATTTTTATCCGTTTCAAAATTTTTTTAAATTTTTATCACTAGAATGGATACATTAGGTAATGAATGGAGAAATTAATTCTTTCTTGACTCAATGATTATTCAGGAGCCTTCTGTTTAATTCCCATGTATTTGTATAGTTTCTAATGCTCCTCTTTGTATTGATTTCTAGCTTTATCCCACTGTGGACTGAGAAGATACTTGATATGATTTTGATTACTTTTAAAAATGTGTTAAGACTTATTTTGTTGCCTAACATGGTTTACATTGGGGAATATTCCATGTTCTGATAAAAAGAATGATAAAAAGATAGGTAGAATTTTCCATAAACATCTTTTAAGTCCATTTGTTCTAAAGTTCAGTCTTCATTGTTAATTTTCCTTCTCAATGACCTATCTAGTGCTGTGAGTCTGGTGTTAATGTCCTCCCACTATTACTGTATTGCTGTCTGTCTTCATTTAGATCTGGTAATATTTGTTTTGTAATTTGGGTTCTTCTATATGGGTACATATATATTTAGGATTGTTATATCCTCTCACTGAATTGATCTTTTTATGATTATATAATGACCTTCTTTGTCTTTTATGATTATATATATTATATATGTCATTTATTATTGTATAATGGCCTTCTTTGTCTTTTTAAAACTATTTTGATTTGATGCATTTAAAAATTTTTTTAATTAAAAAATAACTGTTTTTGATTTGATGGAAGTATTCCTACCTGCTCTTGGTTTTTGTTCCTATGGAATATTTTTTTCCATTCCTTTACTTTCTGTGTACATGTGTCTTTACAAGCAAGGTGAGTTTGTTATAGGCACCATATTGTTGGATGGTGTTTTTCAGTCCATTCTGCCAATGTATATATTTTAAGTGGAGTATTTAACAAATTTATATTTAAGGTTAATGTTGATATGCAAGACTTTTTTTTCCTGCCATAATGTTAATTCTTCTCAAGTTGTTTCATAAATTTTTTGTTGCTTTCTTTTTCTGTGTCTTTTTGTCTTTGTGGTTTGATGAAATTCTGTCATGTTGCCACTTGATTCTTTTTTCTTCCTCCTTTGTGTGGACATTCTATGAGAATTGTGAGGTTTATTGATATGGTTAGACTTTGTGTCCCCACTCAAATCTCATCTTGAATTGTAATCCCCATGTGTCTAGGGAGAGACCTGGTGGGAGGTGATTGGATCACAGGGATGGTTTCCCCCATGCTCTTCTTGTGATAGTTCTTGCAAGATCTGTCGGTTTCATAAGTGGCTTTTCTCCTTTTGCTCACTCTTCTCTCTCCTGCCACCTTGTGAAGAAGGTGACTGCTTCCCCTTTCATTATGATTGTAAGTTTCCTGAGGCCTCCGCGGTCATGCAAAACTGTGAGTCAATCAAACCTCTTTCCTTATAAATCACCCAGACTTAAGCATTTCTTTACAGTAGTGTGAAAATGAACTAACACATTTATATTTCCATGTGTTTTTGTTATGTTGAATATCAACCTTGCATTTCCATGTGTAAGACCCCTTGGAGAATTTCCTATAGTTCCAGTCTGTTGACAGATTCTCTCGGCATTTTCTTATTTGGGGAATACTTTATTTCCCCTTCATTTATGAAGCTTATTCTGGCAGGATAAAAATTCGGACTGACAATTTTTTTTTCCTTCACTTTGAAAATGCCATTCTATTTTTTTCTGGCCTGTAAAATTTCTACTGAAAAGTCCACCATTAATCCAAGGGGATTTCCTTTATAGGGAACTAGATGCTTTTCTCCTGCTAATTTTAACACTCTTTCTTTTATTTTACTTTAGATATTCTGAATATAATATACTGTAGTGAAGTCTTCTTGCAATGTGTTTGCCTAGGGATCAATAGGCCTCCTGTATATGAATGTCTAACTCTCTTGGTAGTCTTGGGAAGTTTTCATCAATTATTACCTTAAATAGGTTTTCTAAACTTTTCCTCTTTCTTCCTCCTTGTGAATACTGGTAATTCATAAGTTCAATCACTTTATATAGTTTCAGACATCTCAAATAATTTGTTCATTCTTTACTATTATTTTTTCCTTATTTTTGTCTGACTGGTTGATTTCAAAAACAGTGTCTCCAAGGTTTGAGATTCTTCTGCTTATTCTAGTCTTTTATTGAAGCTTTCGAATGTATTTTGTATTTCCTTCTACAAATTTTTCACTTCCAGAATTTCTGCTCCTTTTTTTAAAGATCTCTCTCCTTGGATAATTTTTTATTCATATACTGAGTTGATTTTATTATTTCTTTGTATTTGTTTTCATATTTCTCTTGAATCTCATTAAGCTTCTTTAAAATCAATATTTTGAATTCTTTATCTGGCATTTTTAGAAATTCTTTTTGATTGGGACCTGTTGGTGAACAAATTGTTGTGGTCCTTTGGTGGTGTCATATTTCCCCATTTTTTAATATTTTCTGTGCCCTTCCATTGATATCCGTTTATCTGGGTAGCAGTCACTTGCTCCAACTTTTCGAAATTGCAAAAGATATAGGTATGTGGTTAAGATATTTTAGCTTTTATTTTGGGTGCCCTTGGTAGCGTGATATTTGTATTACTTCTTCACCGTTATACAGGGCAAGTGGTATCTGATTTTCTTGGTGACTTAGGGTCCGGTTATAAACTGATGTTGTAATGAAGTTTAGTTGGGGACTTCAATTGCAACCCAGCCAGTCTTTGGGCTCCAGAGGTAGCAGTGGGGAGATGTGCCCATTTTTAAGTCCCATAGCAGCTCACTCTGGTTCCAATGTTAATGGGTCCTAAGGGCTGATTCTTGGGCCTCCAAGTGGCTTGCTCAGAAGCTAGTAGTGGAATCCATGGGCCAGGTATTTTAATAGGTTCTCAAGTTCCTGGGCAACTGTTGTGGTATGAGTGATAGCAGTAGCGATGGAGCAACCCACTAAAACCCAGGTAGCCTGTGTTGGTGTTGTTAGAAGCTGTGACGGGTTGGGCAGGCTAGTGCCCAATCCCACAGCTACTTGGGGTAATGGGTATTGTCCTAAGTGTGCTTTGGAGAACTTGGTTTCCCCTTTTCCTCCTCTGGCTGGGTGACAGCTGCAGCCATGTTGCCTCAAACTCGGCTCAAGTGTGGGGCACAGCCCAGTGTTAATCTCTCAAAATTGCGCTAGCTGTGGGCTTGTGACTAGAGAGGGTGGGGCCTTTCTCAGGCAAGCACCGTGGGCAGGAGATTGGGGGAGTGTGATCTGCTCGCATCTCAGTCTCACAGCAGCCTGTTGTAAGGCAGTGAGTATTGTCCTAGTTGTACATAGAATAGCCTGCTTTCCTTGTTCCTCCATGGCTGGTGGCTGCAGCCATATCCACTTGAATTCAGCCTGAGGGTGGGGCACAGCTCAGCATTAAATTCCCAAAAGGGTGTCTTAGACCCGAGACCAGCAGGGAGTGGCACCACCCATGCAAGCAGCATAGGCAAGAAGCTCTGGAGAGGATAGTGGATAGTCTGCTTGTGTCTCAGCTTCACAGCGGCCTGTTACAGGACAGTGGATATTGTCCAAATGTGCAAAGGATAGCCTTGTTTCCCTGTTCCTCATTGGCTAGGTGGTAGCTGCAGCTGTGTCAGCCCAAACTCAGTGTGATGGTGGAGCACAGCCCAGTGTTAAATTCTCAAAATGGCATAGTGACCCTGGGACCAGTGAGGGTAGGGTCCCTCCCAGGAAAGCAGCACGGGCAAGAAGTTATGGGGAGTGAAGTGTGCTCATGTCTCTGTCTCAGAAACATTTGACAACAGGGTGGTAGAGCCCTCCCAGGGGTGCATGCGAGCTCCTGGTCTCCCTTCTCCCTCCATGGAGCAGCACAATGACAGCAGCCATTTTCGTGGATACCCTATATCTAGACTTTCAAGGTGGTGCCTAGCTGAGGCTTTTCTACGCCTGGATGCCTGTGGGATTCCATGTGGGCTCCTCTTCTGGAAGCAACGTTTCGTTTCGTGCAATCTTTCAGCAGCTCTCTGTATAAGTCCTGAGGCCCTAGTGGGTCAAGGTTTTCTCCCATATCCAAGCTCATAAAAGCCCATTTCAGAGACCTGGGACTTTCACTCTTACTGTTGTTTTCTATTCCGACTCTCAGTCAGTCCCTGGCTAGTCATGCTGCCTCAATCTCTACTTACTTTTGGTCTTCCTGTCTGTTCTGTGGTGAATCCTAGTGTTCTCTCCTAGACAATCTGTTCAAAATGTATCTACTCCCTATTCTGGTTACACTCCATGGAGAAGGCACATGCCACCTGCATCTAGTCAGCCATCTTGCTCCCTCTCCTCGTAATTTCTTTCAAAAAATACTGTGCTCTTGATAATCTGCATATTCATATGTATATCTCTATACCGTTATCTGTTTTTCTATACCTATTTATCTAATCATCCATCTATCTATCCATCCATTATCTAGCTAGCTAGCTTTATATTTTACTGTGTCTGAGAATTTTCTTCCAGGGTTAGAGATTTTTTTTAACCAGGGATGCATCTGTTTATTCATTTTGGAAAAGTAATGGCTTAAAATTTTGCTGGATTCATAGTCCTCTGACCAACAGAGTTCTACTCATGCCTCTCAGGACTAGAAAACTCTCTACTTTCCTCAGTCACTGTGATGCATTCAGCCCACAAGTGTTATGCAGAAAATTTAAATACAAGTCTTTAATTTAGCAGATCCACCCACAAGGTTCCAGAAGCTTAAGTCAGCATGAGTCTTTGAGAAAATATCACCCTGGAAAAAATAGTACATGTGAGAAAAATACTGTGAATTTAGAAGCATTTGTTTTACAAACTACAGATGCAGAGTGAAAGAAAATGACATCTCACTTTGATATTAAGCATTCCCCCATAACACATCCATCTGCAACATGTTTTACAGTCACTTACCCGCTAAACCTCACCGCACACAGATTTGCACATGAGGCACAATACAGCTGACCCCGTTTTACAGATGGAAAGAATAAAAACACAGAGACATTAAACGAATTTCTCAAAGTTTCCAATCAGTTTTCAGACATCTGTCATTGGGAAGGAGTGAATTAAGTAAGCCACACAAGTTATTTTATTAAAGTTGAAAAATAAAATTATATTGGCTCCAATTTCTTCTCTTTAGAAGGGTATTTTTGTTTGAGACTTGGTTAAAAGAGCAGTCAGGAGATTTGTCTTAAAGCCCTTTTTGTGTAGCAAAACTACAGTCTTTAATTAGATTGTGTTTATTTGGGGTGGGTTGGCAGGAAAGGCAGTGTTTGCTCAGTGATCTCATCTTTACACTAAAGGGGATGGACAAGATCAGTAGTTCTCAAAGTATGGTTTTCAGATCAGCAGCATCAGCATCACCTGGAAACTTGTTAGAAATGCAAATTCCCATGCCCCACCATTTACTTACTGAATCAGAAACGCTGGGGATGGGCCATGAAATTGGCTCTTCACACCCTTCAGGTGATTCTGATGCATGCTAAAATTTGAGGACTAAAGTTGGACTAAAAGTTCTCTAAAGGCCTTCCAGCTCTACAATTCTGAATTCGTCCTGTTATTAAGATGATAAACTGCATCTTTTCAGACTGGGCCCTGTGGCTCACGCCTGTAATCCCAGCACTTTGGGAGGCCAAGGTGAACAGATCATTTGAGGTCATGAGTTCGAGACCAGCCTGGCCAACATGGTGAAACCCTGTCTCTACTAAAAATACAAAAATTAGCCAGATGTGGTGGTGCATGCCTGTAGTCCCAGCTACTCAGGAGTCTGAGGAAGGAGAATCTCTTGAGTCCAGGAGGCAGAGGTTACAGTGAGCCGAGATCGTGCCATTGCACTCCTGCTTGGGCAACAAAGCAAGACTCCTTCTCAAAAAAATAAAAGATAAATTACATCTTTTCAGATAATTTTAAAGATATTTTAGGCTCTTCAAAACACATATTAGTTCATCTGCATGCTTTGTGAAGAAGGTCAGTATTAGCATTCTCTATTTTAGTGGCAGAAGAGTTGAGGTACAGGCTACAAAACTATAGGAATCAATATGTGAGACTGTGTAGTGTAATCTCTCTCTTGCCCAAAATAGAAGGCATTTATATTTTCATTTTGCAGCTCACATTTTGAAAACACAGTCAACAAAAGCGAAGAATCAGCAGACATGGAACTCAGGGCTGTTCTTCCATTTAGTTAATGATCCTGGCAAGAGTACCTATTTGTGCCTTGCAGCCTTCAGGTGAAGTGTAAGCATAATACTAGCTACTGGTTTCCACGTCAGTGGCTGGTACACACCTTTTGAGTGACTTCACTTATCACAGGATATTTGCATTATTGGCTCGCAGCTGACTACCATAACAGATGGTGCACTCCTTGAGGACAGGAATTGAGTTTTACCAATTATAAATCACCAGTGTTTAGCACTTATCACATCTATGTATCATCAGAACATAGATCCTGGCTTGGTCAGTGGGGGTGGGATGAAAGACTATTGAATAAATACATGGATGCTTGGTGCAGTTTGGATGTGTGAGCCTGCCCAAATCTCATATTGAAATGTAATCTCCCATGATGGAAGTAGGGCATAGTGGGAAGTGACTGGATCATGGAGGTGGATTTCTCATGAATGGTTTAGCACCATCCCCCTTAGTACTGTCTTTGTGATAGCGATTAAGTTCTCATAAGATCTAGTAATTTAAAAGTGTGTAGTACGTCCCCCCCTTGCTCTCTCTTGCTCCTGCTCTGGCCATGTGACATGCCTATTCTACTCTCCCTTCCCCGTCCACCATCATGGGAAGCTTCCCAAGTCTTCCCCCAGAAGTAGATGGCACTATGCTTCCTGTTCAGCCTGCAGAACCTTCAGCCAATTAAACACCCACCTCCACTTTTTTAAAAATAAATTACCCAGTCTCAGGTATTTCTTTGGAGCAATGAGAGAATGGCCTAATACAATATTGTTCTTCTTTATCTTTGCTATTGTGTCAACATGAAATAATAATAAAAGTTTATTTTGCCCTCAGATGCTGATCTTAAATAAATTTGCCAAAGCAGAGGGACTTTAAATGAGTTGCATGGCCTCATAGTTCTTTCCCATCTCTAAACTTCTTGGTTCAACAAATAATTGAATGGAATCAATCTCCTTTTGACTGACAGTTTTGACAGCTGCTGTTCTCAAAATGTCAATGTATAATCTGTTATTCTACTTACCAAAATTTAAAACTGAACAGAGACATATGTACTGTCAGTCTTATTCCTATGATCCCCAGTTCCTCCCTTCTGCCCTGTTTTATCCCTTTCCTCCCTCATGTCAGTGAAGTGCCTTTAAATTCTGAGCAATTCCAAAGCTCCTGCGCCCCAAGCTAGAAGCAGGATTAGAGCTCATCTTCCCTGAGTATTATTACAGCGCTTTCACAGTGAAGTCTCCAGCTTTGCAAACTAATGGGGCATCATAAATGTAAAGCTGTTCAAATAATAAACGAACCTTCTCTTTATGCTTAGCCAAGGGAAGGGAATATTAAAGTGAATAAGAGTAATAATAAAAAGCAAGTTAGCAGCATGGGTATAATTAAACTGAATAGCTCACACACACAAAATAAAGCTCTGAACATTGACTTCCTCTGGGACACACCCCAGTACACCCAGACCTCGCCTCAGAAAGGTATGCACAGCTTGTCATCCTAATGTAAAACAAACACCTACACTCACCCTGTCATCTACAATAGAAAGACAAATTTGGCTCTTGGGTGAAAAACTCTTCCAGCCCTTGGGAGCAAAAAACACCGATTTTTTTTTTTTTATCCTCACTATTCAGGTTACTAAAAACGAAATTCCTCGAATTGATAGGACCACTGGCTCTGATGAAAGGGACCTGATGCAAGAGTAGGCTATTTGCATTCAGTGTTTTAAGTGCACTTTTTATCTGTGCCAGAAAGTATAACTAGCAGCATGGTAGGAACATTTTGACCCTAAAAGCTACTTTGCAGATCACCTGGGGCCTTTTCCTTCCAGAGCATTCATTAGAATGTGTAAGCTCTGAGACAGCTAAGTCACCACAGGTGAGGTTGCTATGTCTGCACTTTCTCTCCTGAGCCATTTTAAACCCCATGAGGAATCAGTCACTTAGACTAGGTTACACCCACCTTACTTTCTCAAGAGCTCTGGGCCTAAATCACCCTGGGTTGAAGATTAGGAAGTATTTCCTCATTGCTCTTGATAAATTGAGCTTGTGAGAGCATCGTCTCCAGATTATTTGTAATTTGGAGACTTTGTGCTTTTATTTACCCCCTTTCCTCTAAAGAGACTATTCACAAAGAGGCCTCTTCTAAGATGCCCTTACTTTTTAGGAAAACAAAATATTCACCAAAAAAGAATTATGTGTATGAAGTATAAGATGCTTTAACCTCAAGAGCTTCTCTTTTTCCCCCCACCCCCCCTTTTTGTACTTTTTTTTTTGAGACAGTTTCACTCTTGTCTCCCAGGCTGGAGTGCAGTGGTGTGATCAGGGCTCACTGCAACCTCTGCTTCCTAGGTTCAAGCAACTCTCCTGCCTCAGCCTCCCAAAGTGCTGGGATTACAGGCATAAGCCACTGTGCTCAGCTTCCCCTTTTTGTACTTTTGAGACTCACATATCCTCTATCTAGAGAACCAAAAGGGAAAGCCTGCATACTTCCATGGACATTAGTAATTACATCAGTGCTCCAATTGCATTGCTCCATAGCCCTTCTTAACCTGGAAAAAAATACTTCTGCAGTGGAGCATGGCTTAATATAGAGTTTTCTCTCCCATCATTCAGTAATCACAGTCAACTGACTGGTTCTCAAAGCTGCCCGTTTCATTGAAAAGAAAGGTTTTCAGAAAAAAGCAGAACTGTAAAGGTCTTGTACTCTATTGCCCCATTTGACAGTTGGTGGAGTTGACAAGCCGAGAGATGTTTGTCTGAGATCACTAAGAGAACTCAAGTCACACTTCTGGACTTTTGTTAGAAGCTTTCTCCTTTTCTCTTGTGACACACTTGGTAGTCATAATTTTCACACTATTTATCATGGAATTCTGAAAATAGTAAGCCTAAGATGAAACAAGATTAATTGCTCATATTCTAGAAGCTTCCTTAACATCTGAGTGATTTTGAGAATTTGCATGCCTTCTTTAGGTCTATGTTTCCCAGCTAATAGGTGTGTTGGAGTAGTGATACCAAGTGTGCCTTCAAGCTCCAATGATCTTTGGTGTTCTACTCAACAACTGATGCCTATCAAAAGGAGTGTTGCTTCTATGAGTATGGATAACCAAGAGTTAAACAAGTGAATTATGTACACAGGATTAATGTACATGTATTATACACATAAAACAATCCTGAAGAGCACATTGGAGCTATTACATGAACATTTAGCTAATTTTTTATTATAATAATTTCATTTTATAAAGCAGAGAAATAGAACTCCTGAGAATATTTGAGCCCTGGGTTTTCACCCAGCTTGAGTATGGGCAAGTCACTTAACTTCCCTGAGCCTCAGACATTTCATCTGTGAAATGAGAACAGATGGTAGGGTAGGGAAGGGTAGGCAAAGTAGATAGATTTTTTTTTTTTTTTTTTTTTTGAGACAGAGTTTCACTCTTATTGCCCAGGCTGGAATGCAATGGTATGGTCTCAGCCAACTGCAACCTCTGCCTCCTGGGTTCAGGTGATTCTTCTGCCTCAGCCTCAGGCATCCGCCACCATGCCCAGCTAATTTTTATATTTTTAGTACAGACAGGGTTTCACTGTGTTGGTCAGGCTGATCTTGAACTCCTGACCTCAGGTGATCTGCCCTCCTCAGCCTCCCCAAATGCTGGGATTACAGGCGTGAGCCACTGCACCCGGCCCAGAGATCTTACATTACATTTTCTCTAAGAGACCTTCTAGCTTTTCCATTCAGTGAGAGAAATCTGGTACAACTCTCTAAATGTTTGTATCTTTGTGTGTGGAAATATGCGGGTCATTTGGACATAGAAGGCAAAAGATTGGCAAAGAGACTTGGGGGCACTGGCTAGAAGAGTAGAAGTTCTAGGGAGTTCCCTCCTTTTTCGGTGAAGTTGTCTGTTTGTTGAGGGGAGGGAAACAGTATTGATGGAGGCAATAAGAAGCCAAGTGTTAATGTAAATTCTCTCTTTTTGAAACTTCTGCTTCTGAATCTGTTTCCCTTTAGAAGCAAAGTCGCTGGGCAGCTATAAGTAGCATTCTTCATATGAACACAATTATAGTTCCAGAAAGCTACATTCTTATTCACGTGTGTGAGTGTGTATGTGTAGGTTTATAAAATCAATCTTATACATTCTTAATTTAAACCAAATTTATCTAAATTAAATTTATTCGTATTACATTAACAGTAATTTTAGCTAAATGATTAATTTTTGTAGTAAAAGAAAAAATCAAAGGTAAACAAATAAGAACATACATTTAGACATTGTGTTATGGTTTTGAAATAAGCCTTGTAATAGAAAATTACATTTATGTAATATACATAATACGTAAAAATACGTTAAAAAGTTACGAAAAAATCATTACTGAAAATGATTTTATTTCTTAGCAAATATCACACAGAAGCAACAACAGAAAATAAAATGTGTACTTATTTTTGGACTTCAACCACAAACACACTGATAAGCTGAGAGCTCTTGGCACAAGACTGGCGTAATCATGAACTAGTTGGCTTATAATGCTGCCAAAGTCTCACACTCTGTGACACACTTAGACCTACCTGAACAATACAGAAGTGAGGTCAGGAGTATACAGAGCCCACTAGAGCATCTTCATCACCAGGCCATACTGAGAACAATTTCATTAAATACCCAGGAGCTCTGTTTACCACTGAAATAAGTCAGCTTTCCAATACAGAAGACATGTTGTCAGGAAATGCAGTGTGGTCTGCTACCTTGGCACCATTTTTTCTCCTCTCCTAGCCATAGTCACACTCCTAACGGCAACTGGCAGATTCTGGTGGGTATAACATGCAATGGAAGTCAACACCTTGTATTTTGGGACTCAACTACCATGGACTACCTGATTTACAATGTAAATAGCATGAACGTTATGTAGATAATAACAGAGAACAATTAACTACGCATAGGCATTTTAATCAACCACAAGTCAACATGTGTGGTCAAAAATAAACCTATTTGCTTAATGACCTTAAGTAAGTTACTTCCCTTCTCAGGACCTCAAAGGAAATGAACCAGATCAATGGTGCTTAACACCGGCTGCACATTAAAATATCCTGGGGACCTTTGAAAACTATTGATATCCCAAACCCTGCCCCATGCCACCACTAAATTAGAATCTCTAATGGTAGGGTCTGGGCATTGGTATTTACTGGAAGCTCCCTGGGTAATTCACCCAAGGCTGAGAAACACAGGTTCGTTTTGAAAACAAGCAGGGAAGAGCATCAGTGAGAGTCAAAACTTGACCTTAAGGTTAAACTTTGAAGTTGAGACTATAAAGGGGAAGACTGTTTAGAAGGGAACATGCATATGTTGGAACCACTCATTAAGGTCATGTCCCACAATCTTGCTACTGTGCAGACAGTACCTGAAAAACCCCAAATTAAATAAAGTCTCACGGAATCAATTAACTTGTTTGAGAGAAACTGAGATTGCTGCTTTCTGTGGCAATATTCAGACTGTAAAGTTTTTTCAGTTTTCCATGAGTGGAGCTGCTTAAGAATTAATACACCACCCAGCAAAATAGCACCCCAAAAGTGCTATTGCCTCATTCTGGCAATGAAAGCTGTATTTTCCCTGAGGCCTTGCTTCGTAGGCTGGAGTTGCCATGGGAAGCAAAGCTTTATTGGGATGCCAGAACAAACAGACTCTGAAACCATCCCAGCATAACTTACAGAGCTGAGCTGCCTATAAATCAAAGAGAATCCTAAGGTCAAAACCACTTAGACACACACAGACATACATGTACAGACACACACACACACACACTCTCTCACACATATGCATACTCCCTGAGAAATACTACAAAAGGGCAGATGCATCAAGGAAATCCAACTAAAATTACTGCATGTAACTAGTAACAGAAATTTATGTGCCCCTTTCATCCACGGTTCTCAAAGGACAGAATGTGCTAAGATTATTTGTCTTTTGAAACCTTTCCAGTGTTCTGAGGGATTAAAAAGGAGTAATTTTGCATATGAAATCTGGCAAGTGGAAGTGGCTGTAAGGGGTCATCTACTCCATTCTTTCAAGCATAGTTATGATGAAATGAAGTCATTTCTCTCCTTCTCCTTGGCAAACTCAATTCTGCACCATTCCATTCCAAGGTGTCATCTTCCAACCAGCCCACTCTGTTTTTCTCTAGAACACTGCTTTTTCTTTCTTTCTTTCTTTCTTTTTTTTTTTTTGCTATCTCCCAAATTCACAACTTGTAAATGATATGAAGACCATGGACAGCCAGTGAAGAAAGAAGGTGGAAGCAAATGGGTGGGAAACAAGCTTGGAATAATTCCTGGGTCAAAATAAAGATTCTTGTATATGATTTTATTTTGTTCTCATTAGGCCTGGATTTTTATTGGATATTAGTCAACCTGGAGCTTAACTAGAATGTAAATGCTTAGGACTAGTGTACTTTTAAAACATCTCCTCACTTTCTTCTTAGGTCTTCCAGGTCTAGACTTGTACCTCATTTCCTTACTTGTTCTAATTCAACTTCTCTAACTCAACAATACAGTGAATGTGCAAGGCAGCTACGGTGTAGTGAAAGGAACCTTGCTCTAGTTCTCTTAATTGAATTCCAATTTTTCTATTCATTGGCAGGGTGACCTTGGGTGAGTTATTTTACCTATTTGATCTTCAGATCATATAAGGTTTTTATGTGGATCAAATGAGTTATGAAAACTGTATCGTGCTGTAAATATGTAGGCTGTTTTCTCCTCTCTTCCTAATGTTAAGAGAACAGACTGATAACACATTCAAAATCTTCTTAAGTACTTCCTCAAAAAACTTTTAGAGTAACTCGGGGAGTCCTTTGTGGTCAAGTACTGGTCAGGTTTGTTTTGCTCACAGTCACTAAACCATAGTTTTACAATTATTCATATAGTGCAAAGGTTTTTACCTGCATCTTTTTCTCTAAAGTATATTTTTCCCAGGTTTTTACTGGGGCACTTTAGTTAAAACAAGGCTTCAAAGAAAAAGTCCTAAGCTAGTGGGAGAGCTTCAAAGGTTTCTTGCAGGGTCAATTAGCACCTATAAAATTTATCTCTGTTGTTACTAAATGGCTATTAAACTAAAGTGAAGGCTAATGATGACTGATCACCACCACTTCCTCGAATTGTTGTTATTTAAGTGGAAAATAGCTCTTAACTCTCTGTACTTAATATTCAATGTGTGACAAGTTTAAGATTCAGCAACTATTGTAGATTTGAGGTTATTTTTAAAACTTTTTACTGTTTATGAAAGTAACCCATGTCACTGTGATAAGAAACCTGCCATTGATTTTTTTGAAAATTTTATGGATACATATTACATGTATGTATTTATTGGGTATATGTGATATTTTGATACACACATGCAATGTATAATTATTACATCAGGGTAATTGAGGTATCCATTACCTCAAGCATTTATAATTTCTATGTATTGAGAACATTTCAGTTCTACTCTTTTAGTTATTGTAAAATACACAATAAATTATTGTTGACCATAGTCACCCTATTGTGCTATCAAACACTGAATCTTAGTCATTCTATCTAGCCATATTTTTGCACCCATTCACAATCCCCACTTTCCCCTCCCTGCCCACTAACCTTCCCAGTCTCTGGTAACCATCATTCTGCCCTTTATCTTTATGAGTTCAATTGTTTTAAATTTAGCTCCCACATGAGTGGGGACATGCTACATTTATCTTTCTGTGCCTGGCTTATTCCACTTAACATAATGCCCTCCATTTCCATCTGTGTTGTTGCAAATATCTGGATTTTATATTTTACGGTTGGATAATATCCCATTGTCTGTATGTACTACATTTTCTTTATTCATTCATCTGTTGATGGACACTTGATTCCAAATCTTCGCTATTGTGAAAAGTGCTGCAATAAACATGTGAGTATATCTCTTCATTGTACTGATTTTCTTTCTTTGGGGTAAATACCTAGCAGTGGAATTGCTGGATCGTACAGGAGTTTAATTTTCAGTTTTTTGAGGAGCCTCCATACTGTTCTCCACAGTGGCTGTTGAATTTCTTTTATTATTCATTTTTTCAGGTAGAAGTTTTGCTGTGTAGCTGGCATCAACTACAGCTTAGGTATCTGCCTTAACATTAAGTAGGCAAGATTTCCAAATGAAATGAGTACTGACCTCCATGTGTTTTCTGAAGGGTTCCTAAATCAAGTAGGCACATTAATATCAGAGGGTACAGAATATTGCCTATGCTATAGTGCAAGACTGAATAGAATCTCACCTCTGCCATTTCACAGCCTCTTGATCCTGGGCAATTAAGTCCCCTATACTTTTATTTCCTCACTTATAAGAGGGAGTTGATGAAAGCACCTGCCTACAGGCATTGTAGTGAGTGAAAAAATAAATAAAAATTGTGCAGTGGTCACTAGCATTTGGTGACCACGTGAATGCATTTTTTATTTGATAAGGTGAGTGATATTTAAAGTCAATAATTAATTTAAAAAGTCTGAACAGTTACTATGTTTAAATGATCTTTTCTTATATGAACAACTCTCAAATTATGTAATTATAGGTATATATTTCTATATTATATATATAATGGTTCAATATGCGGATTTTGCTTTGTGTCTTATTTGTATAGTCTGATTATAGAATTAGCACAAAGTCTGTTTTTGAAAGAAACAAAACATATGAAGGAATAGAAAAAAACACTTCACCTGTATACAGTTACCCAAAAGTATCTGCTGTTTTTATACATTCTCTTTTAAGCAAATTTTAACATCAGGAATACTACTAACATAGAAATTAAAAAATGAGTATTTCTGGTTTACATAGGTATATTTGCTATATACAAAATTTCCTACAAAGATAAGAAAATTACTGGTTATTTTGCTCATTAATATTTGACTCTTTCATGATCATTTCCACTTTCCTTTGATTATTAATCCCTTTAGAGTAGGATTCTTGATTCTGACTGCACATTAGAATCACCTGGGACCTTTAGCAAACTACTGAAGCTACCACTACTGAAGTTTCACCTCAAGTCTATCACAAGAAAATTTGAGGTAGGGCTGGGCATTTGTGTTTTTAAATTTCCCCAAGTGATTCTAATTTACAGACAAAGCTGGGACCATTGCCTCAGAGGGGCTTAATTCTTCCCGTGGCTCACAAAAAAAGATCCCACCTTTCCTATCTTAAAGCAGTAGTGATAAATCATTCCTCACAGCCACTGTCCTGCCAAACCAAAAATCTCTTTGGCATCAAATCTCCTGGAAAAGCCACCAGAACTATGTGTCTCAGGTGTTTTGCTGGACTCTTGTATTACCTTTCCTTCTTTATTACTGCTTTTTGGAACGTCACATATTATCACCTATCCGTATTCAATAACTTAAACAAAACCAAATCTTTAGATTCCTTTCTTCATCACAGCATTTTTCTGTTAAATTCTCCATCCCCAAACTCTTATTCCTCATTTAGCTCCTTCAACACTAACCTCTTTTGATTCACTAGGTAGATTGCTGTCATGCCAAAACGAAAAAAAAAAAAAAAAAAGCTTCTGGAATAAGATAGTGGTGGGCTAGGGTCTCAGTCCTACTACCTTCCAGATGGGAGGATTCAATGAGAGTAACAAAATGTAAGTCCGTGTGTCCCTGCCTAACACATCTTACGAGAAACTTTTGTTGTGTACTTCACAACAACCATAGGTAAGGTGCCTGCTTTGCCATTAAAATAAGTTGGTGAACAGGCAACCTACATAATGGGAGAAAATTTTTGCAATCTACTCATCTGACAAAGGGCTAATATCCAGAACCTACAAAGAACTCAAACAAATTTACAAGAAAAAAACAAACAACCCCATCAAAAAGTGGGCAAAGGATATGAACAGACATTTCTCAAAAGAAGACATTCATACAGCCAACAGACACATGAAAAAATGTTCATCATCACTGGCCATCAGAGAAATGCAAATCAAAACCACAATGAGATACCATCTCACACCAGTTAGAATGGCGATCATTAAAAAGTCAGGAAACAACAGGTGCTGGAGAGGCTGTGGAGAAATAGGAACACTTTTACACTCTTGGTGGGATTGTAAACTAGTTCAACCATTATGGAAAACAGTATGGCGATTCCTCAAGGATCTAGAACTAGATGTACCATATGACCCAGCCATCCCATTACTGGGTATATACCCAAAGGATTATAAATCATGCTGCTATAAAGACACATGCACACGTATATTTATTGCGGCACTATTCACAATAGCAAAGACTTGGAATCAACCCAAATGTCCATCAGTGACAGACTGGATTAAGAAAATGTGGCACATACACACCATGGAATACTATGCAGCCATAAAAAAGGATGAGTTTGTGTCCTTTGTAGGGACGTGGATGCAGCTGGAAACCATCATTCTCAGCAAACTATCACAAGAACAGAAAACCAAACACCGCATGTTCTCACTCATAGGTGGGAACTGAACAATGAGATCACTTGGACACGGGAAGGGGAACATCATACACCGGGGCCTATCATGGGGTGGGGAGGGGGGAGGGATTGCATTGGGAGTTATACCTGATGTAAATGACGAGTTGATGGGTGCTGACAAGTTGATGGGTGCAGCACACCAACATGGCACAAGTATACATATGTAACAAACCTGCATGTTATCCACATGTACCCTAGAACTTAAAGTATAATTTAAAAAAAAAAAAAAAGATTTCCTAATGAAATAAATACAGACCTCCGGGTATGCCCTGAAGGGTTCCCAAAATCAAGTAGGCACATTAGTCAGGTAGTATAGAATATTGCCTATGCCATAGAGCATGGCTGAATAAAATCTTACCTCTGTCATTTCACAGCTTCTTGATCTTGGGTAAGGTCTCCATTTCCCTTTTCTACCTCTCCTTCTGCTTCTTTCCTACAGAAGACAAATAATTTTATGTACCAAAGTGTCCTGGGAATATTTCCTGGAGAGAAATCCCCACTCCAAAGGGGAAAGTCAACTGCATTCCATACTCACTCTTATGGAAAGGATGAGCCACATCACAGGAAGAAGGGGAAGGTGAAGGAAAAAGATGAAGAGTAAGAAAGTTTCTGAGAAGTTTAGTGTAGGATGCACATATTTAGTGTATGATAGACAACCATCTATGACCCCTTCAACAAAACTTACTCTAAAAACACATTATGTTCAAGATTTCTTGAGTTGGAATTTTTGTTTGGTTAGTCAGTTTGGAGTTTTGGGAAATGTGTGTTTGGGCAGAAGCAGTCCTCAGGGTAGCCAGGCTATATTCATTCCTCTTCTTCCCCAAATCGGTTTACTCCAAGTGTGATATCATGAGTTACCTTTTACTGAGGCCTTCCTATTTGCTGTTCTAGGTGAACAAACTTCAAAATAGCATGTCAGTGGGGATATATGCTCTAGGAAAAGAATACTACTTGTGTTTTCATGTCTATGCCATCATTTGCCACCCTGAAGTTCCTGCTTATGCTCCCTCTGGAAGGATCTCCTATTCATCATCTCCTCAACACTTTCAAACAAACTTCTAGTTTCATTGGAAATACACATTCCTCTTCTGAATGCTCATCATTACTGACCTTTTACATCTCTTCTGGTCTACTCTCTTTTTTAACTTTGAGTTCTGATGTCTATCTATGTCTAATAATGTTTCATGAGCTCCATTAAACTATGAACTTCATGATGTGCTCCCACAGTGATGCTCAGCACAGCACCTCACACAGAATATGCACTCAGTAAATATTTTTGGAATTAATTAATGCACTTATTCACAATAAACTACTGTTATTTTTCTCTTGTTCCCTTTTTCTCTCTCCCTTTAGTGAGGAATATAAGTGCATAGATGAGGTGTACCTAGAGACATTAGCATTTATCCTGATAAAAACATTTATTGTCATTCTAATTCTTATCATTTAATGTTTAACAAGTTTTTGCATAGTATTTCTTGCAAGTCATAAAAGCAAAACAATTCTCTTAACTTTGACTAAGCCATGTTGAAAGAAAAGAGGATAGATTAGGGGATAATAAGAGGAAAGTTCTTGATAATTCCTAAAATAGTTGCCTGTCACTGTTGCATAAATGAAGAATAAACATGCAAAAACACAGCAACTTGGGATTTCTTCAGTGAAAAATAAAGTTCCAACTTCCTCTCTTGTGGTATTTAATATTGCTGAGACATATGACACAAAATAAGAAACTTCATAGCTGGTAATCATATTTAATAATGGTTCATAATATTACCAGAGTTCTTTACACTTATAGTTCACTTCACACTCATGAATTGATAGCCCAGATGAGAATAAAGGACATGAGAAAATCGAGAAGTTGGTTTATCCAGAAGTTGAGAACTAATATTGAAATAAGAAAGTGGCATTGGTATGCTTGATGGAACACTCATGGATAATGAAGTTCAAAAAATTAAGTAGTTAGATGTTCAACAAGAAAGACAAGCAAGGAGAAAAAGTCACCATTAAACTATTACTCAGTGATAATTATCTTTACAATGTTGGTATATTCTTTTCCATTTTTGATATTTGTATTTTCTATAAATATAATCTCTAGTCACATTTGTTTAAAACATAAGGATTTTGATACATATACAGTTTTATATTATGCTCTTGTACTTTCATACCAAGTATATTTTTTTCTGTATAACCACATATCATTTGAAAACATGACTGTTAATGCCTCCATAGTATCAGAATATTTGGATATATTATAAAATTATTTATTCATTTTTTTATCTGTTAATCATTTAAGTTCTCAGTTTATTTTCAAAAATTCTGTCATAAATGGTATTTCAATAAATATCTACATATCCATATGGCTGTGCACATCTCTGCCTACCCTCTTAATTTATAATTCTAAATACAACATTACTCTTTTTTTTTTTTTTTTTTTTTTTTTTTGCAGCTTGGTAAACCTACAAAACTAAACGAATGATAATGTTCCAAGTAACCTTTAGACTATAGTTCTTTATAAGCTCTGAGGTTGAGAGCATATGCATTGGAAAGAGCCATGGCCTGGAATTGAAGAGAACTGATTCTAATCCTAGGTCCACCTCCAGCTCACTGCAGGCAACAGGAATTACTGCTCTACCTCACAGGTAAATTGTGGGGATTCTCTCAGTTATTCATTTTAAGACCAATTTGATCAGAGATTTTTAAACTTTAGCATGCATCTGAATCATCTGGAGGGGCCTGTTAAACAGAAGTTGCTCAGACCTATCCCAAGTATGCCACATTTAAGTCTGTCTGGGCGCTAAGAATTTGCCTTTCTAGCAATTTCAAGAGGTTGCTGATGCCTCTGGCCTGATGACCACATTTTGAAAACAGCTCAACCCAAGCATCTGTTTAGAGGAGGGATCAAGGTGGTGATGATGCAAGGAAAATGTCTTCTTTTATTTAAAACAAAACGTAAGGGGTGTAAGAATCAAAGCAGAATGTTTAACTGGAAAAAAAAAAAAAAAGACGAAAGGATCACTAAATTCTCTCTGCTTGAGTCCAACCATGCCCTTTAAGAATTTGGCTGATTCCTCCCCCATAATGCCACAACACAGAGATGAGGTGCTTTCCCTTTGATGTTCTAGGTCAAATGTGGTTCCGTACACCATATCTTGGTTTCCTTGAAAACAACAGATATAAGATAGAATTGTTCAAAATTACTTTACGAACATAAATGTGAACTGAAGAGAACAAACGATAATAACCAGAAAAGTGCCTGGCTTACATAGTATGAATATGGGAATAATTCGATTCTAATATTCTATAATAATTATTATTCTATAATAATTCTAACACTCTATTAGTTAATTATCTCCAAAATTGTAGGTCTGAGCCATCGTACACCTGGTCTCCCAAGCTGTCTTAATTTCAGCTGTATGGCCCCAGGACAACTTTATATACCTCTTGCCTGGCTCGCTTGCTTTCCAGAGCTCAGTCAGCCCCTTAGGGTCAGAACTATGCATCCTTTCACCTTGCATAAACTGTCTTCTGGTCACTGTGACTAAAGTTGTTTAAGGCCAACTCACTTGGTTTCGCTTAAGGAACGTACTTCTTCCTCAAGAGACCAGCAGGACTTGAAAATTGATAAAAAGTTAAACCTCCCTAAGTCCCCCAACACCTGACCTCTTTTCACTATGTATATATAGTCAAAGAAGAATAATGTTTTCATCATAGCACAATTCTAGCACGTGTCTAATAAGAATTGTAGGTGTATGGGAAAGAAAGAAATAATGGTGTTGGTCTGTCACTGAATATAAAGCTGTCCACAACTAGACAAATAAATGGAAATCAGAATGTTTAGCCTCTGCTTACTGAGTGGATTTTCATTAAATGGTTAAAATCATTTTGTGTGATCCCAAGAGATGAATCTAGGACTGATGTGTGAATACTACAGGGCAAGAATGTGAGAAATAACACTTATTGAGCACGTATTGTATACTGTAATAAATTATGGCATGTACTTGCTGAGAGATAACCGAGAGATGAAGTTGTTTAAAAATAGATTCATCTGCCTTAAAAGATAATGGGTTGCCTGGTACTGGAGGCATTCAAATTCAATTTTAGTTCAATTTCTACTTTTTCCAATAATCCTTCTGGTTACTCCAGTTTTCTGGATCCTGGGACACTTTTTATGTTGCTAATGCGTTTTTTGCTTCTATTCTTACCTCCTAAAATCATTGCAGCTAGAGTAATAATTTAAAAATGTGAAATGCATCATAACTATACTGAAAACACTTCAGTGTCTTTTAAATACAAATCAGAGCTCTTAACACGCAGTGCATGGCCTGGCTGGAGCTACCTTTCTAATACCATTTTTTCCACTCTCCTCCATGTACCCTAGGCTCTAGACACGGAGCCTTCTTTCTGTTGTGTGGACAGGCCATGCTCAAACCTTCCTCAGCCCATTTGCACTTCCTGGGTCTTCTGTCTGTGATAGTCTCCCCTAAGAACAACACTGGCCCCAGTTCAGCATTGGTATCTCAGCAAAACGTTTCCCCTTCAGAGAAACCTATCTTAACAGCCCTTTATGAAATATAAAACCCCTATTTGCATTCAATCACTTTAAAACCTGTTTCTTCATTGTATTCTTTTCATGTCCTCTACTTATACCACCAGAATGTGTGTTCCAAGAAAAGAGAGGTCTTGTCTATTTTATTCAGAACTGCATTTCTAGCACTTAAAGTAGTGTCTGGATGGGAAAAGAAGGAAGGAAGGAAGGAAGGAAGGAAGGAAGGAAGGAAGGAAGGAAGGAAGGAAGG
>NW_012106553.1:485128-492213 GCF_000951045.1 Mandrillus leucophaeus
GGAAGGAAGGGTTAAAAGGTTTTAAACTACCTATTTTAAGCAGTTTGTTAGCCAATACATGTTTACCAAGTATCGTACAATTTCATTTTCAAGCTTTGAATGAATTTTAAATAAACTGACACATAACCCAGTCCATATCCTTTTTCCTACAAACAAATTGTCTTATTTAATCACTCTGTTTTAGAGATGGAGAAATTGAAGGCCTATGCAGTTGACTTGCGCAAGGTCATGTGGCAAAGCTGAGACTTGTTTTTTCCACTGCATCACCCTGGAATTTCTTAAACTCTCCAACCAGACTTACACCTTTCCTCTAAAGAAAGCAAGAGAGAGTTCAGAGTCCTTATTTTTAAACCTGCATTAAATGGAAACCTTTGGAAGAGCAGGTGGTGGTAATGCTATGAATCTGGCTCACCAAGGGAACACTGAGGTCATGATATTTTTCACATTTAGTAACTTCAAAAATATAGAGATGATGTAAACTTCCTAAGACTCATTGCCAGCCTAGCGATACTGGTAACTCAGGGCAGGAGGGCACGTCATTGGTCATGACAGGCACATGCAAGGCCAATGAGCTCTCTCTAGTCAAAAGAGATGCTCTGGTAATGTTTTCAGATAGCTGTCTTGGATTCACATCCTGCTTACAGTAACACTAGCAAGGCTGCTTAAATTTCCTGTTAGATACATGACAAAAATATCCTATGATGTGAAGAAGTTGCTAAGACCAAATAGTACCTACTTCATAGAGTTGAAAGATTTAATGAGCGAAAACATTTAATCTGCTTTGCACAATCTCTGGTACTCAGTAGTGCTCATTAAATGTCACTTTTTAAAATAAAATACTAGTTTAGATGAAAGTGCATTTTAATGTTTGATATTTCTGAGTTAAATTGGGCTCCTCATCTCTCAGCCTGCTCCAATCTCTGCTTACAGTAACACACTGACAATGGAAGAATCATGCAATCATAGGTCAGACTCTAAAGGAACATTCAGAGTGGTCACCTGCTTACACATTAGGTGACGGAAACAGAGAAAAATGACAACAGACTGAGAGCCTTAACCCAGGGCAGTGATAGAACTGGAATTTGAACTCAGATCTCTTTTACCCCAGTGCGTCGCTTTCTTCCTTTACCCAGACAGCAATGTTACTGCACTTTGCATTTGGCCCATTTGAAAATTTAAAAATGCTTTTTTTAACATCATAAAATATTTAATTGGAATATAAAGGTTAAATATATTCAAGGTTTACAACATAATTTCCTATATCTATATATTATGCAATAATTACTATAATCAACTTAACATATTCATTACCTGTACATGAGATCCCCAGATGTCGTTCATTTGATAACTGAAAGTTTATACCATCTGACCAACATTCCTCCTTCATTTTCTCCATCCCCCAGCCTCTGGCAACCACAGTTCTACTCTCTGCTTCTACAAGTTGGCCCATTTGTAAAACTTCTTTCTACATTAAATATTCTTTGCCCCAAGGATAAGATAAATAACTCCACCTTTAGACTCGAGGCCCCAGTAGGTTTGCATTCATTCTTCCCATCCTACTGGAAGTTCTCATGACCTCACTATATGTATTTCATCACATTGGGAACCACAAATAGTATATCATATTTAGGAACATGTCCGGGTCTAATATCTATGATTTTATATTCATAATAATGATTTCAATCAAGAGATTCTAAAATAGTTTCTAAATACGCTTTAAAGATTTTAGCAAGGCTGGGCGCGGTGGCTCAAGCCTGTAATCCCAGCACTTTGGGAGGCCGAGACGGGCGGATCACGAGGTCAGGAGATCGAGACCATCCTGGCTAACACGGTGAAACCCCGTCTCTACTAAAAAAATACAAAAAACTAGCCGGGCGAGGTGGCGGGCGCCTGTAGTCCCAGCTACTCGGGAGGCTGAGGCAGGAGAATGGCGGGAACCCGGGAGGCGGAGCTTGCAGTGAGCTGAGACCCGGCCACAGCACTCCAGCCTGGGCGACAGAGTGAGACTCCGTCTCAAAAAAAAAAAAAAAAAAAAAAAAAAAAAGATTTTAGCAAAATGTGAACAATAAGTAACATCCAGACTATTTTTAAGTGGGCTTTAGAAAGATAGGTATCAATAATTTAGAATTATGTTCTGTATAATATTTGGTTCCCAAGCAAAAAGAATAAGTGCTGAGTCATTGTAAAGGGTAGAGGATTTTAATCTTAAAGTGTTTTAGTAATATTTGTGTTGCTACTTACACCTTAAATTTTGGGGAATTAACATTTTCTATTCATGTAGAATCATCCCTGGGCTAATTCTAATTTATACTCTGTAGCTCATCATTTTTTGAACAAGTCCCCATGAATTTATATTCAAAATTAAGAAAACAAAATCATTTTGCCTGACTTTACTCCAGCAATGTGCTTCTGTAGGTCTGTGTATGTAGACTTTCATAAATTAACTAATATTTTTACTATTGATTTGCATATGAATTTTAGGATATTTTAGCTCTATTTGATTGACCTTCAACTGGCATTTAATCATTAAATGGGAAATTAAATAGTGTATTTATCTCTGTGTTGATGAAGACAGACAAAATTAATACTCATTCCTTAGCTGTTAGTGATGTCTGCTTACATTCCGCAGGAAGGCATTATATCAAGGAGAGTAACACTAGAGTGAAATGGGCTGAGAGTGTAAAAAGCTGAGTTTGAGTCCTGGATCTAGTGCTTTGCACTCTGATTGCTAGATAGATCACTTGCCTACTTCTGGATTCAGTTTCTTGATCTGTAAAATCAGTAAAGAATCTACTAGATGATTCCAACTTCTCCCCAAGAAGTTAAAGATCTCTCAATAAACACCGAAAGATTTAGAAAATAGCACAATTAAATTCCCTCTCCACTGCCGTGTACCTATAAATGACTTAGCTGCAGAAAAATGGTCATGTTTCTCTCGATGTGAACTTCGCTTCTTCCAACTGCAAGCAGCTGGACAAAGAGGCAGATGCATCTGTGCTACTGTAGAAGAAAATACAAGTTGTATGTACTTCAGGCAGCAGTGTTCCATGGGGAGATAATTTAGGATTTTCCAGTGACATATTCTAGTAGTCCCCAGACCCTGCCAACTTGCTCAATACATGTGTACTATATTTCTTGTGGATCCATTCTCTCTTTCTAGCTCAAAACCAACGCAGAGTTCAAATCTTCAAACTCTTTGAACTGGGTCACTACAATAGCCTTCCCATCCATGCTTAGTTTCACTCTTCTGCTATCTACTCTCCTCCTAGCTTCAGGTTGATCTCTCTAGAACCTAAATCTAATCATGTCCCAGACCTGCTTAAAGAGTCAAGAGCTCCTGATTACTTTCAGAATATATTCTTAATGATATAACTTTGCTTTCGCATCATTTGGTACTATCCTGTCTGACCTCAGCTCCCTCCACACTCCCATTCACACATCCCATACTCTACTTCAAGGAAACATGTTTCTGTAGAATAATGTTAGACTATATTGATTGAGCCTTCTCAATGTGCCAAATGCTTTTACATTCATTATCTTATTTAGTCAAAAAAAATAGCACATCAAGATAGACATGATCTCAGCTTTCAAGAGAAGTTGAGTAAGTAACTTGTCTACAAGAGAGTCGCCTGTAAGAGGGCTGAGCAGGGCACAGATATGTGTGTATGTCCCCAAGCTCTTTCTACTTGACTATGCTGCCTTTCCAGAGACACTTCACACTTTCATTTCTTTACACATGTTGTTTCTTCATTCTGGAATGTTCTTTCATTTCTACTTGTTTGAATCCCAGCACTCATTCTTTAAGTCTGTCTAAAATGTCATATCATTGGATTTATTTTTTGTATTCTTCTAACGAAATTAATATTTTCTCCTTTGTGCTCCAGTATTTTGCTTATAGACATCCATAACATTATGAATTGTAGTAGAGATGTTTGTGTATGTGTCTCAGACTCCTGTAAGAATGTAAGTTCCAGAAGGGCAAAGACTATGCCAACCCTAAATCTGTTATTTACTACAGTGCCTGGAATAGAGTAGATAATCATTGATTGTTGGAATAAACAAATACATAAATAAAACATTTCTAGTTTATCTTTATTAACCTCATTTTAAAATGTGGTTATCACAGATATATAGACAATTCAATCACAAACTACTACACAGTACTAGGGTTGGCACAAAAAGAAAACTCACAAAAGAGCATTGCTCAAACGTCAAAAATAACTGATTTGTACTCAGAAATGTTATCCTAGTCGTGATAAAGCTGATTACTCCTAAAATAAACTGCAACAATTTTCCTGTAAATGACTCAAAAAATTTCAAATGATACCAAAGTTAAAAATAACCATTTTGTCTAAATTGCTCAAATATTCGTTTGCTTCCAATTTTGGAGCAACATAAACTTCCAATCTTTCTGTGTGGATAGGTGGTGATGTTTTCCTGCATGAGTTCACAGCTAAGCAGAGGGTTGAGCATGTTCCAGAATGAATGCCACATTTTTAGTTTAGAACAGCAAGGATGGCTATTACAGAGATACAAGTGCATGGCGCAATTTAAGACTTTTGTGGAAAGCATCATTGCAGTCATGCTACAAAACTTTCCAGATTTACTCGGACATGCCTGTGTACCCATTGGAGGAAGAAAGTGTCTCTGCTATCTAACATGCCAAGAAGATACCATTTGTACAGAACCTGCTAGCTATTTTAGAGAAGATAAACAAAGACAAATTAATGCCCGTAAACTGTGCTTCGCATGTCTAAAATGATATGAATGAAAGGAAAGCTTCCTTTTGGTAGTGATTGTTAAACACACAGAGACTCTCACTTCCCCTCCACAACGTCACTCCTCTCTCAGCCCTTTCTACTTCTGCTTCGTGGAGACAGAAGTGCTTCCATAATGTCTCTGCCTCTTCTCTCTCACTTGGGAGCCAAAATAATATTCCTGCAACACAGGCTGTATGTTGTTGTAAGTTTTGACATGAATGTAAAACACTCCATCCCCTAGGATAGTAGAACAAGGCTGACAAGGTCTGCTTCACCACAAACCGGGGTGTCCTTCGCCATCCCATAAAACTCCCACAATCCCACATTCTTCAGGGTACAGTTGAGTTGTCACTTTTCTAAAGAAGCATCCCAGGCCCGATTCAGATACATCCTATCTCTGAATAGCTCTATCTCTTTTTGTTGTTGTTGTTTTATATTAAGTTTCTTGCTTATAAAATTGTTAAAGCCCGAAGGGCAGAAACTATGTCCTTTTCGTTTTTGTATCCTGCAAAGCATCTAATGGACTGCCTGATCAAGCAAGTGGTTACATTTATTGAATAAATAAGTGAATGAGTGAATGAATAACAAATTACCTTTTTTTTTGCAACTAAATATAAGACAGGCTTGAACATAAATGCTTTTCCTCAGAGAAAAATTTCTGATCTTAAATAATAATCTCAGTAAGGAAGATTGAAGTTAGGTTATGGAGAAATATAATGAAGCTTCAATCATTAAGGGGTAAGAAATGATATCATACCTGTGGGTGACCTTCATATCTTCAAATGTGCGCTATATTCTGCCGGTTTTTGGTGTCCTATCCAGAGCTAGTCTTATAAATTCAGCTGGCTAGGCTTTCAAAGAACTGAAAAACAGAATTTGAAGTCAGATAAACTTCTTGATAGTGAAATCATAAAAAAATGGTTGTTGTTCCTCAAAATGGTAATTTCTTTTCTCATCTCTCAGAGTGTTTTGGAAGCACAGCATCCTCAGGGTTACAGCAGAAAATCCAAGGTACAGAGATGAACACACTTAAGTCTATGGAGTGAGTGACTCGTGGAGAAGCAATATGAAAGCAGGGATTTGGCATTAAATGTACATTATGATGTCTCAACTAAACCAGTCTTTCAGCTGCCTCCTCTGTAGAGCAAGAATATTCATCTATTTTCTTTAAACTTTGTAAGAACAATCTAAGAAGGAGGCTTTAGACCTCTCCCCAGATTCAAAATCTATACAAGAGCTTATGACTCTGAAACCTGTCCTTGGGATTTTGAGATATATCTCTCATATATGTGAGATCTAACTTATCCAAGAAGTATTTTAATCTAGGCTAAAATATTTTGAGTCAAAATAATAACCTCCCAATTTTGCCAAAGCTCCTTATACTTCTTTAAACTCCATTAAGTGAATTGCATATTTATGGATTCTTTTAAAAAAAAAAAGTCACTGACTTGGAGCGAAAAAAGTGAGGCCAAGAATTAGGCCCGACTGGTATGTTCTCTCAGGACAGTTGTTAGTGGAGCTGGAAGAAGAATCCACATAGTCCAAGGCTGAAGATCAAAATGTACTGCAGTTTCAAATAACAGTGTTGTCAACTCTATTTATTCATCAAATACATTTATTTATCATTTTTCCATTTCTCAATTCATTGTTATTTGGTTTTATCTTTATCGAATCCTTCTTACTACTCTTCTCAAGTTCATTTTATTGGTGTCTTTCTAACTCATTTCCAGACTTAGTTACTTTCTTTCTTGATTTGTAATGAAAGCATTAAGAAATAAGCTGTCTTTGAGTGTAGTCTTGGCTTTGAAGCATGAATAAATAATTATAGTCAGGCATGAATAAATGATGACATATCTATATGATGTAATATTATGCAACACTAAATATACTTTTAAATGATTTTTATCACAAGCAAAAAAACACACACACAAAAACATTTCCCAATTAGTTGTTAAGCAAAAACACAAAGGTTTTAAACCATGTTATACCATGTTATTCTAATTTCTAAATGTATTTTTGTGTCTAAAATATGCTTGAAGGATACTCATCAGTGTTTATCTCTAAATTACGGCCTTATAGCCTAATTTTGTTTTCTTCCTTGTGCCTTTAAATTTTCAATTTTAGAAAACATAATTTACTGTTATAAGTAAGAAAAAATATATTTTTTTTAATTTTAAGAAAAAATAGGGCCGGGCACGGTGGCTCAAGCCTGTAATCCCAGCACTTTGGGAGGCTGAGGCCGGTGGATCATGAGGTCAGGAGATTGAGACCATCCTGGCTAACACGGTGAAACCCCGTCTCTACTAAAACATACAAAAAATTAGC
>NW_012106553.1:492488-494129 GCF_000951045.1 Mandrillus leucophaeus
TCAAGAGATCGAGACCATCCTGGCTAACGCGGTGAAACCCTGTCTCTACTCACAATACAAAACATTAGCCTGGCACCTGTTGTCCCAGCTACTCGGGAGGCTGAGGCAGAAGAATGGCGTGAACCCGGGAGGCAGAGCTTGCAGTGAGTCGAGACAGTGCCACTGCACTCCAGCCTGGATGACAGAGCAAGACTCCATCTCATAAAAAAAAAAAAAAAAAAAAAAGCAAACCCACTACTAAATGTGCATTATGATCTTAACTCCTCAAAAATATGAATTCACACACAAAATTATACAGAAAAAAGCAAGAATGTAAATAGAAAAAAATATAAGCCACTGTGTTCCTAAATAAAGCATTGTGGATTAATTTTATTTTCTTCAGTATTTTTCCAACTTTCTGCAATAAGATACAAGGAATTTTATAAGAAGTAAACAAGAAATAGATATTACTAATTATAAAGACATAGGCCCCAAGCACTGTACATGTCCACCTCGCCTCTAGGCTAGTCAAAGAGAATTCCAGCTGCCTTCCTTGCCTCTTTTCTTGCCTGTCTCCAATTCAAATCTTTATATTGCCGATAAGTTCTTAAGTCACTTTCTAATCACAGGGTTCCCCTAATCAGAACTCTTCAAAAATTTTTCACTGCCTATGAAATATAGTTTGAAATTTTTGACATGAGCAACCAGGCTCACTATTTGTATCCCCTGAATGTGTGCCTATGTTTGACATTCAGGTCAAACAACATCAGATTCAACTTGCCACTTGCAAAGACACGAGTCCTACCATTTTTCCTTTTGTAACAAAACCATTCTCTACTTGTCATATATCAAAACGTAATCAAAATTTCCCAGATCGCTTCCTTATTGCCTCAACTGGAATAACCACTTGCCCATATATTTTAATGGCCCTTATATCGTGCTGCCTTCAATTATAATTATTCACATTATTGTTACATATTAAGTATCAAAATGAATTATTTTTAGGAGAATTCTATACATATGTTTCATATTTTCCCACTAGTTCTCTTCCAAGTCCTGGGTCTTATCCAGCTCTGTGGACTCACTATCACATCCGTGGCGAGAGCTTGTATAGCATAGGTGTCTAGCAAGATAGGATTGAAAGGAATTATTCAATCAGCCTTTTCTTTTTTAAGTCATGATGCTATGATATCCCAGAAATCTAACTGTTCATTTTGTTTTTTGATTGTTTTTTATTTGTTTTTATTTTTTAACTTAATTATTTTTAAAATTTCCATAGGTTTTTTGGGGAACAGTTGGTGTTTGGTTACATGAGTAAGTTCTTTAGTGGTGATTTGTGAGATTTTAGTGCACCCGTCACCCAAGCAGTATACACTGTACCCAATTTGTATTCTTTTATCCCTCATCCTCCTTGCACTCCCCCTCCCCAAAGTCTATTGTATCATTCTTATGCCTTTGCATCCTCATAGCTTAGCTCCCATTTATGAGTGAGAATATACGATGTTTGATTTTTCATTCTTGAGTTAATTCCCTAGAATGATGGTCTCCAATTCCATCCAGGTTGCTGTGAATGCCATTATGTCTTTCATGCTTGTGGCTGAATATTATTCCATATATGCTTGTTTTTAGATGGGCATACAGTTAGAAACTTGGATATTCAGA
>NW_012106553.1:494179-514133 GCF_000951045.1 Mandrillus leucophaeus
TGATTTGTGAGATTTTAGTGCACCCGTCACCCAAGCAGTATACACTGTACCCAATTTGTATTCTTTTATCCCTCATCCTCCTTGCACTCCCCCTCCCCAAAGTCTATTGTATCATTCTTATGCCTTTGCATCCTCATAGCTTAGCTCCCATTTATGAGTGAGAATATACGATGTTTGATTTTTCATTCTTGAGTTAATTCCCTAGAATGATGGTCTCCAATTCCATCCAGGTTGCTGTGAATGCCATTATGTCTTTCATGCTTGTGGCTGAATATTATTCCATATATGCTTGTTTTTAGATGGGCATACAGTTAGAAACTTGGATATTCAGACACCAGAAGTGTATAACATTATTTTCTCTGTTTGAGAACTGAGGGGCTAATTCTATTCCATGAACCCAAACCTGATGGAAAGGTCTCTGATTCGGAAGTACGTGTGACAACAGAGGTGAGAGTTGGCTGTGTGTGTTTGGGATATAGGGATATCTACCCAGTAAGGCAACCTGAACAAGTTGGCATTATGAGGACAGAGGACAAAGCCAGGTGATTAAAGAGCAGAGAGAAATGAGCAGCAGGAGAATCTGGTAAGTCAGAAGCCCAATTCTCAGCAAACATCCAAGTCTATTGCCCAGGGCTTCCTTTTAGGTATTCCCATGGTGTAGTGTGTAGGAAAGCTGGCAGCACTTGTAGACCATGCCGACATGGTCCCTTCACATATATTTTCCTCTTTATTGCATACTAATACTGAGGGATGTGTTAGCTCTGTGTAAAAGATTAATGAAACAATTTTTAATGCTTCAAAGACTCCATGGTTGAATTAAAGCTGATCTGTTCTTGGGATTCAAGAACATCCTAGAAAATCTTAGAAATTTGGGGGTAGGCACAAGAAATAAATTACAAGGGCATTTGATACAGGATGTCACACACCAAAATGGAAGGGGATGGCTGAATAGCACACTGGTTAGTCATGGTCATCTTGACCAGTCCTGCAGGCAGCATCTGGTTCTGCAAGCAGCAAATGAAGGAACACATTTCTCTAAAATGCTCAACGATATCATGGCACTTTCCTTGGCATCCATGTTAAAGAAATAGTAAGAAATGGACTTCTCCCTATCTCTGCATTGAAGCCAGCACAAATTCAGTACAAGAAGACTCCAGATTCTGAGACTCCTTGGATCCCTGGAGGCCTGAGGTATAGCCCAATAGGTCTCCAGAGACTGCTGAAAGGAATATTTTAGCAGCTTCACATGTAGTAACACCCCAAAACCCACTGGAGCAAAAAAGCAAAGCAGTGATAGGCGTGAGGTGATGAAGGCAAGCCAAGTTCATGAACACGAATGAGAGATATCCCTTGGAGTTTTCTTAAAATAATGGGGGAGAATTTTTAAAAAGTTGAAGTTCTGTATGTTAGGGTATAGCAAGAGTGAAGGATGAGAGGTGGTGTTATTAGGCAACTGTTAAGAGTTTCTTTTGAAGCCTGAGAGCTTGCCTTTGAAGACCAGTTTCTAGCCTTGTGATAGGGGGAAAAATATTTAACCTCATTAGGCTTTTATTATCTCCCCTGTAAAATAGAAAAGACAATGCTTGTGTGCCTCTGTATTCACTAATTTTCTTTGACCATAGGGAGCAACAACTTCACTTCCTTCCTTATGCCATACTCCACTGTCCATCCTACCTCACTGGATCCTTCCTAGGTAGGAGGAGTGTTAATCTACAAGCCAGAACCTGAGTTCACTGGGCCTAGTGGCAATATCTTCAAGTCACATTTCAAGACCCTTTCCCCCATTCTTGGTTCCCCTTTAGGAAGCAGACACCGTCGTGATTTGCTCCAGCCTCTAGCCAAGCTGAAGGCTGGGGCAGTAGCACCAGGTCTGCTTCTCCTACAATGACTTCACTCTCCTAAAATTCGGCATTCTTCTCCAATCCTCTTTCATAAGAGACATTAATAACATCAGCACTTACCCATATGGCTGCTGATTCTTTGGTGAATATGCTCTTTGGCTGGAAACTCTGGAGAAAAGGAAGAATAAATGGTAGGATTTGGGCGCCAAGCCAGCCACACCCTAAACCACACCCCGAATGCATCATTGTGCCTTTCCATAAAATTTTCTGAGGATTAAAGAAGAGAATGCATGTAAAGTGCTAAGCACCATCCCTGGCGTATAGTACTCACTCAATAAGTATTCATTATTAGTAGTAATACACACGGATGACAAATATTTGCCATTGGCTATCCGTACTTAGTCACATCATCCCCAAGTTTTGAAAAAACTGCTCTACAGCTGAACATTTCAATATTTGGTTTACTGAAACTGGAACAAAATGGGTATGTTCTAAGCTTATTGTGATTTTTTTTTTTTTTTTTTTTGCCCTGTACTTAAGTAAGGAAGTGAGAATTTTTCTTTGAGGCATACCACTGTCGCTTCTGGGCGAGTTCACTCTTTGGAATGTTCTGGTTATGCACATGTAAGCACCTACTCTTTGACCTTTGGGAAGCTAATACTGGTGAAGAAATGTCAATGCAAAGTCCCCAGACCTGCCTTGACAGATTTTGCTTAATGAGTCATGGAAGTGGGGAGTGAAATCTACCTTCCTAAGACTTTTCCCTTTCTATATTAAAAGTTTCTTTTAGGTCTCCGCTTGCAGTACTGAAGATCAGAGTTGGGGCCACGGGGCTAAACCTCAGGGAAAAGATCTGATAGGTGTGGTTCTGAAGAGCAGTAACCACCAGTGTGGGAAAGCAGGAGCTGCAGAGACACATAGACAGCCCTAACCCTCTCCTGATGTGATTTGCAGGTGGGCTCCAGGAAGCATTATTGTCTAATATTCAATATTCAATTTTCCCATTCTGGCTTTCTAATTTTCTTTTGCTATCTTCATGTATTTGGTAAATGTTTTTGAACCTCGTGTTCAACGTTTGGGGAATGGCAGAAGGGCCATGTCCTTGATTAGAGGAATCACTAAGGGGAGAGAACAAGTAGCTGATCAAAGTGGCCATGGAACCACAGAAGGTGGACCAAAAAGCAGATTTTACTCATAGCCTGGATAACTAGAACCTGCAAACATTTCCAAGAAATCCTCGGAAGTGCTTCTGGAGGAGTAGATCTCCTGCAGCAATGTAGTTTGGGGCATGCTTTATTATGTTTACATGTTACAGAACAGGATGATTTGGAAGGATGAAGAACTCGAGTAATCCTGCTCCTGTGACTTATTTTTTCTGACCTTAAATATGTCCTCTTCACTCTGTAAGATCAGAGTCATCAGTAAAATGAGAATCAAATTGCATTGCCTTTAGATACCACTTTACTCTCAATACTGTTGACTACATTGCTTATTCAATCAACCATTCAATCAAACATTTGTGTTTACCATGTTCAGGTACCAGAATATACAAGAATGAGTAAGACATGGTCCTTGAACTCAAGGGACTTACATCTAAGGGAAAAAGACAAATGCATAAATAGATTATTTACATACAGTGTAAGTGTATGCAGAGGATACTATGGAAACAAAAAGCAGAGAGGGAATTTTGGGTTGAGGATACTAGATGTAGCTTCCCAGAGATGACATTGAAACTGATTCTCAAAGCTATGTCAGATTGTTCATTTGACTTGTGTACTCCCTCTCTTCAATTTCACAGAATATAGTAAGTACAGAAAAGAGTTCTTTTTGCTAATTAGAGAAGAGATTGCTAAGCAGTAGTAGCCATATAAGTCACCTGTGGAGTAGGGAACCAGCATAGTGAAGGGCAACATGCTCATTTTCAGTAAGCTTGAGTTATTTTGACAGCCACTTACTTTGTCATGTAGCCTTGGACAATGCAGGCAACTGTGAACGTCATTTTCCTCATCAGTGAAAAGAAAATAATATCATTTCTTGCCTCCCCCAGAGGGTCGTCATGAGGAACAAATTAAGTGCTGAATATGGATGTGCTTTATAAGATATAAAGAGCTTTCTCATTAGTGGGGAATAGATTCTGAAGCATCTAGCCCTCCTTTAAAGTACAGGAAAATGGCTGGTCCAGGGAAGGACCCTAGCAGAGAAGCAGGCAGTGCTTCCCTGATTGAGCAATTCCTATCAATCTCCTGAACAAGTGGGAGATTGCAGTCCTGAGACAAGGATCCTCTAGGAGAAGATTTTCCCCCAAGCAGTTCCATAGACTTCTGTGCCACGAGTGTGTATGTGGAAAACAGGATCAGCAGTGGGCGAAAGACAAGAAGGAAGGACAGTGTCAGCAAAGGTCTGAGTGTCACGCATCAGTCACAATGACAGCTGCCAGGGCTCAGAGAGCTGTAGAGCATAAGGACGACCGCTGGATTGAATTCGGACACATTCCTGAGGCTTTGCATCACATACCCAGGATGGTGGTCCTTGCTCATCTAAGCTCATTGCCCTACTCAGCCTCCCTGAATGTGTGCTTTCCAGGCTGCTGTATCTGCTTTCCTCCCAGAAAGGATTACTCATCTGTGCTCTCACAGCCATGCCATCAACACCGGGGAGAGCTTCTGGGACCCTGCTGGGCCAGAGGAGCTCCAGACCCACAGGTTATGAAACACAGAAACTCCACAGGCAGATTCCCTGGAAAGCGGACAGGGCTTGTGCGGCATGTCCCTCACACCCCCAGTGTACCTAACACTTTACATCATGTTTGTACATAGAGAATCAGAAAGCCATGCGCAAGAGGGTGTAGGACCTTGAGTCATTCACCCTGAATCACCCGAAGGGAAGGGATATTAATTAATATGATAACTACTAGTTGTTGGATGGAGTGCTAAGGTATGCTCCCAGACTCTTAAAATTTACCATTTGTGCCATGCTTTGAGTTAGATATTTTAACATTATATTTCAGATGATGGAACAGAGGCACAGAGAGGCTAGGTAACTTGTCTAGAGTCACTCAGTGATCAAGTGTTTAAACTAGAAATCCAGCCTGAATCTGTCACTGCAAAGCCCAAGCTCTTGGCCTCACCCTCATCTAGAAAATGATAGTGGTGGTCATATCTGAGATCCCTTCTGTCTCCAAAGTGCTACCATCCTTTTAGCTATGTGCTCAAGGAGTAAATTATTTCATTTTTTGAAGTGTAAGGACAATTTATATATTATTACCTGATGTGCTCTTTTCTTGGTATATATTAGGTGTCTTTAAAAAACTATTAGTTAGATTGAATTGAACTGAATTTTCAAAGCTTCATATTTTTAGTCTCTAAAAGGATGATAATGTCCCCTGCATCACCAGCTTCAAAGATTGTTATGAGGCTCAAATGAAATCCAGTGTTTGGAAGCATGTTTTTGATATTTATTATTGTAGTATAATACGCATGCATACTGATAGATATAGGACATAACTATACTCAATGATTATAAGGAAATGAACATCCAGCATCCAAATCAAGAAACAGAGTATTACCAGAATTGCCAGAGTATTGCCAGATTCAGTTTCCTAAAGCCTCCTTGGGCCCTCTCCTGTCACTAGCCCCATAACCCAAGGATAACCAGTATCCTGACATCCAACAGCATAGGTCAATATTGCCTGTTTTTGTTCATAATTGAGTTGAATAATACATATGCCCTTTTGTGTACTTCTTCTGCTTCACAGCTTGTTTGTGAGATTCATCTATATTTTTACGTGTAATTTTAGAATATTCTTTCTCATTGATGCATCATATTTCATTGTGGGACTATACCACAATTTATTTATACAGTCTACTGATGACAGAATTTTTAGTTTTTAAGTTTTTTACTATTACCAGTAGTCCAGCTATAGACATTCTATGGATGCATTTTACTTGAATATATTCCTAGGAGTATACATATGTTTGACTTTTCCAAAGTAGTTGTATCAATTTAGACGCTGTGAAAATTAAGAACATTTCTTCACCAAAAGCTACCACCAGGAGAATGAGGTGGCAACTCACAAGTGAGATAAAATATTACAATTAAATAATTTGACAAAGGACTTGTGTCCAAGATATGTAAAGAACTCCTGCAGCTAAATAAGAAAAAGACAGAACATCCAATAGAAAAATGGGCAAAACATTAGAATAGACACTTCAAGAAGATAATATCTACAAGTCTAATAAACATGTGAATAGAAAGTTAATAGAATTAGTCATTAATTAGGTCCCACTTGTCAACTTTTGCTTTTGTTGGTGATTACTTTTGGTGTCTTATGAACACAAAGAAGGAAACAATAGACATTGAGGTCTACTTGAGGGTGGAGGATGGGAGGAGGTAGAAGATTGGGACAGATAACTGTTGGGTACTTGGCTTAATACCTGAGTGATGGCATAATATGTATAACAACCCTGTGACACATGTTTACCTATATTTATCAAATCTACACATGTACACCCAAACCTAAAATAAAAGTTAAAAAGAAAGAATTAAGCGCTCCATGTAAGAGAACTGTAAACATATGTGAGGCTTCAGTTGTGACGGGGCAGAGTGGAGGAAAATATACAGACTTCAGGCACACTAGTTTCCAACAAGAGATCAACTAAGCAGGAGTAGTGTAAATAAGCAAGTTTGAACCACTTTCAAAATTCAAGTTCCTAACAAAGTAGTCTGACATAGAATTTTTTTAAGTGGAGATTTTCTTTTTTTCAATGAGATGAAGATTTATAAAAGAAAGCCAACTGGGAAGTTTTCCTGGGAACAGCCCCTGTGGGGGAGCAAAGAGTACCTAATTGCACAGAAGAGGGGTGAAATGCAATGTAGCCATAACCAAGGCTTCAGTCAATCTTACAGAAGGCTCGGAACTTGTTGACACTTCAGAGGTGTCCTAAATTAGTGTGAGGAGGCTAAACATTTACACCTCCACTTTGAAGCCATTTGATGAGGTCTCTTTCTTTTTTGTTGTTGTTCATTTGTTTGTTTTTGTTTTTTTAAGGGTTTACATCTTTACATTCACTTTTTTTTATACTTTAAGTTCTGGGCTAAATATGCAGAACATGCAGGTTTGTTACACAGGTATACACATGCCATGGTGGCTTGCTGCACCCCTCAGCCCATTATCTAAATTAGGTATTTCTCCTAATGCTATCCCTCCCCTCATTCCCCACTCCCTGACAGGCCCAGGTGTGCGATGTTCCCCTCCCTGTGTCCATGTGTTCTCATTGTTCACCTCCCACTTATAAGTGAGAACATGTGGTGTTTGGTTTTCTGTTCTTGTGATAGTTTGCTGAAAATGATGGTTTCCAGCTTCATCGATGTCCCTGCAAAGCACATGAACTCATCATTTTTTATGGCTTCATAGTATTCCATGGTGTATATGTGCCATATTTTCTTTATCAAGTCTATCATTGATGGGCATGTGGGTTGGTTACAAGTCTTTGCTATTGTGAGCAGTGCCAAAATAAACATACATGTGCATGTGTCTTTATTCTAAGAAGGAGGAGGGAGGGTGGCGAGGCTGCTCTCTTTAGCACCCAGGCAGTCCCAGGAGAGGAACTGAGCTGATAGCAGTTAGCTGACAACACTCTTAACACCCAGGGGAATGAGTGTTCACTTTATAAGATACAACCACGGTGTTCTCTAAAAGTGGCTGTACCATTGTGCATTCTCACCAGCAAAACATATAAAGCAATTCCACTTATTCCAAATCCTCACCAACACTTTGTATTGTCAGTCTTTTTAACTGGAATTTCTGCATTTCATATAACTTGTTACATTTATTGACCTAAAGTTTTTCACTATATTCTCCTCTTACACTTTTATCATCCTCAGGATTGTACTGTATTTTATCTTGATATTCATAATCTGTGACTTTTCCTTCTATTGACCAGTACAGGGTGATCAATTTTATTAATTCTTTTGAAGAGCTCATGTTTTCTTTGGCATTTTCCTATTGTTTGTTTTCTATGTCAGTATTTTCAAATTTTTATCATTTTCTTCCAACTACTTAATTCTGGTTTTATCATTATATTTCCAATTTCTTGTGCAAACTTAGACATTGTCTTTAGAGTTTGCTTCCTTTATAACTTAAGTGCTTTTATCTGGAAATTTTCCTGTAAATGCCATTTTAGTTAAATCTCACACATACTGTTATTCTGTGTTTTCATTTTCATGCAGTTTAAAATATTTTCTAAAATTCCATGGATTTCCTTTTGATAAATGATTTACTTATAGATGTTATTTAATTTCCAAACATTCATAGATAGTCAAGATACCTTTTTTGATTATTGATTTCTCATTTAGTTCTATTGTAGTCAGAAAAAAAATATTTCATATAGTTGTTTGTTTTTTAGATGAAGTCTTGCTCTGTTGCCAGGCTGGAGTGCAGTGGTACAATCTCGGTTCACTGCAACCTCCACCTCCTGGGTTCAAGCGATTCTTCTGCCTCAGCCTCCTGAGTAGCTGGGACTACAGGCGCATGCCACCATGCTCAGCTAATTTTTGTATTTTTAGTAGAGATGGGGTTTCACCATGTTGACCAGGATGATCTTGATCTCTTGACCTCAGGATCTGCCTGCCTTGGCCTCCCAAAGTGCTAGACTTACAGGTGTGAGCCACCACACCTGGCTGGCCTATATAGTTTTAATCCTTTTATACTTATTGAGATTTAGTTTATGGTCCAACATAACATGATGAGTGTTCCATGTGAGGTAGGGAGAAAATTTATTATATTGTTGGGAAAAGTGTTTAATGATACAAATTAGGTCAAGTAGATTTACAGTATTGTCATTCAATATGATATGCTCATGTATTTACGATTAGTCATTGATATAGGAAGTTGAAATCACCTGATGTCATTGTGGACATGAACTTTATACTATTAGTAGTACTTTCTTTTTGTATTAGTTCTATTCATTTTTGCTCCTTATGTTGAAGCTCTGTTACTCTGTTATTGGGTGACTATACATTTAGATTTTTATCTCTTTGATGCATTGTATTTTCATCACTTTATCTCAGTGAACATATTCTTAACTTGAATATATTGAATATTAATATAGTCACATCAAATTTTTTATGACCTGTTTGTCCTGTACCTTGTTTTCATCCTTTTACTTTTGTAAATAATTTTTTGATATTATAAAAGTAGTTAAAAATGTTGCTACACACTTTCACCTACTTCCCCCTAACATTCACATCTTACATAACTATGTCGCATTTGTCAAAATTTAAAAACCGTCATTGTTACATTACTATTAACTAAACTCCAGATTTTATTCAGATTTTACCAATTTTTGTTCAGAATTCAGCCCAGGACATTAATTCACTTTTATTGATCATGTCCCTTTTGTCCCTTCTTTTTTTTTTTTTTTTTGTTTTTTTGTTTTTTTGTTTTTTTGTCCCTTCTGGTAACTGAAAATATCTCACACTACTTTGTTTTTCATGATCTTGACAGTTTTAAAAGAATATTGGTGAAATGTTTTTCAGAATGTCTATCAATAGGGGTTTGTCTTTTTAAAAAGTGGTTATACCTTTTAAAAGTTTTGGGAAGAACACCACAGAGGTGATGTATGCTTTTGATTATACTGTATCAGAGCTAAATAATAATAATAACATAACTTATTGATGATGTTGATTTTAATCACAAGTTAGTGTCTGTTAGGTGTGAAATACATAAAGTTACCATTTTTTTGATATACTTCATTGTTTGAAAGCAAATTCCTAAGCCCAGCTCACATTCAAGAAGAGGGGAAATTAAGCCTAAGAGCTGCTCACCAGCAGCTCCCAGGTGCAAGCTGTGGTATGTAAATTTTCAACAGATAGATACTAAAGGAAAAACGAAAGGGAAAAAAAAGGGAGAGGAGTTATCTGTAGTAGTGTGAGTGCTTTAGTAGGACCTATTTTCATAGCTCCTTTGACCAACCTTGGAGAGCAGCATTCATCAAAATTAAAATCAAATTGTTTTGATTACCAAACAATATGCTCAACTCCTTACTTTACTCCAGCCTAGGTATTTATCCTTGCCACAGACTTCAGTCTTATCCCACCTCTGATACATGCCCTCAGTGTAATAATCATAAAGGGGATAAAGCTGAAATATTGATGGGAGGAAAGGAACAGTTAGTTGTATAGGTAACAAACAAATTAAATACCTTTAATAAGCACCAAAGCAAAATAAACACAAAGAAATCCATCAAAGGAAACATCAAAATTAAATTACTAAAAACCTAGCATAAAAAGAAAAATTTTAAAGAAGCCAGAAGACAACAGACTTTACATACAAAGCAACAAAGGTAAGAATTATCACAGATTGATCTTCAGAAATAATGGAAACTAGAGAACAAAGAAATGGTATCTAAGTGCTGAGTGAGAGAAGGAAAGAAAAAAGGTCAATTTAGAATTCTGTATCCACTGAAAATATATTTTTAACTTTCTTATTATTAGAATCTCTGTATCATTGGGACCAATAATGTGTGCTCAGCCAAAAGACTGAACTCTTCAATTTCCATAACAGCTAGCATGAAAATGTGAATAGGGTTTAGCCAATGAGATACAAGTAAAGTTGTGGACAGGGAGTTCATGAAAGTTTCTGTAAAGGAAGCAGGAGAGACAGCTGGGAAATCTATATAGCCCTCTTTTTTTTTTTTTTTTTTCTATTTTTTTTTTCAACCTGCAGTGTGAATAGAAGGTGGGAATGGCAGTGACTAGCTTGGCTCATGAGATGACCTCAGGGTTTTTTTTGTTTTGTTTTGTTTTGTTTAATTATTCCCTAAATTCTACAGTAAAATGACCTTAAGTTTAGAAGTAAGATGATAGAGTCTGAATTCCCATGATGGTGAGTATTACCAGCTTTGATTTCAATTCCAAGTTTAATTCTAAATTTCTTTTTACATGAAAGAAACAGAATGAAATACATTTCTATCTTGGTTAAGCCAGTGTTATTTGTGGCTCATGTTATTTGTGGTTAAATTTGATTCTAACTGATTCAAGATAAGACTCAGAGATGGATTGTATATCGTGTATAGGCTAAGGGTATCTATTTTAATATATACTTGCACATTTTTAAAACAGTGAATATTTTTAAGATTTTTAAGCCAGTCAAGTAGGTATACATCAAAGTAGGTCAATCAAAGTGTCTAGGGCAAATACAGGTGTTTGAAACATCCTTTCTTTTTTCTGCTAGACACATGACTCGACTATGTTGTTCAGCCTCCCTTGAGGTTGGTTTGGCTGTGTGATTTCGTTCTACCCAATGGAAAATGGGCAAAAGTATTTGTACCACTTTCAGAATACCTCAAAACTTCCAACAGATAATCCTATGCTCCCTTTTCCCCCTTTCTAACCAAAAGGAGCAGATTATGAGGACATAGAGCCTAGTAGAGACACAAGATAAAAAGAACCTAGGTTCCTGGATGATGACATAAAAGCTCATGTCCTTGAATTTTATATAATGAAGAAATAAACTTTTATTCTGTTAATCCATTGAAATGTAAGGTTGTTATTAGAGTAGTTAGCCTACCATGACTAATTCAGCTGAATTCAAACCGTAGTGTTTAAAAAGTCAAAATACCACATAACCATCAAGTGCTGTACTGGAAAGTCTGAGCCCTGAAACCAATTATCTATATAACCGAGGGGAAATAACTGGATCTCTTATATCTTTACTTTCACCATTGGCAAAATGGTGAGAGTTATTGAAAAAAAATCCTCTTTTCAGGTTGAATTATTTGTTTTGTTAGCTGGAAGTAACTACATCAGTTACTAACAGTGTAAGAGAAAATGATGTCCTGAGCAAAGGGCAGCAGCCAACAGGACAGAAAAGAGGTGGTGTACAGAAAAGCCACTGCAAAGGCAGGTTGGCTTATTTAACCTTCTCTGAGGTGACCTGCTCATGGATTCATTCTCTTTACATTCGTATTGAAAACAAAAGTCTTCTGGCAGACAGCTTTCATTTCTCTGGCCGTCTCTTAAAGAAATGCAGGCTATAATGAAAAATGACCATTTATAATGGGGCTATTACTCGTAAGTGCAGCAGGTTGCAAACGCCAAGGCATCTTTTGGCATATGCATATTCAGGTACAGTACAATGCAACCTGAAATGAATGTGCATAGACACTGATTTCCTGGTAACTATGGCAAGTCAATTTTGTTTGTTAAATATTGGTAATAGCCAGGAAAATAAAAGAATAGCCACCAAACCCAAAGACTATCTCTTGTTTTTTATTATATTGAGCTGCAAATAATGTATCATTGCCCTCCGAATGTGAATATTGGCTAAGAGAGACATTTTATGTAAGGTTTTGCTTGGAACAAAAGTTCCTGAGTATAAAAAGCAGACAGAAGAGTGCTTACTTTCTAAGTTTCTAAAATAACAAAAGGGAGGCTCTTGACTTCAGAGGATGGAGACTGTTAGCACTAGTTTAACACGGGGTCAGGGCTAACAAGCCCCAGGTCACTACGGCTCTGAACCCTTTCCTGATATCCTGTTCTGAATTTACATCTTCTGGTTGTGTTCTATCATAACACAAACTCAATATAATTATCTCGAAGTGAACTCCCTGTGTTTCTGTATTAGTCAGGTTGCACACAACAAAAGAAACTCAACCCAGACTACTGTAAGACAAAAATGGGCAATAATAGTCTTACAACTGAAAAGTTTAAGTAAGACATTAGGGGCAGCTTGGCTTAGGGGAAAATATAATTAAACCTTCCTTTTTTTAAGTTCTATGTTGGCTTCATTTTAGGCAGACTGTATCTTTGTGGAAACAATAATAGGTAAAAGCTCCAGGCCTACATACTATTTCTCAGTAATGTCAACTACAAAGAAACACTTTTAAATACTCATATAATATTATACACAATGCAATAAATTTAAAAATAAATATCAGAAACATCAGACCCCCTCCCCCATATGAACAAACTAAAAAACACATTTCAAGTTAAGTTATGGATCAAATAGTAATTTTATAAGTGTTAAAAGTGAATGATGGGCTTCTACTTTTGGTTAGAATATTGAAACTCAAAACTCTTGAACAGATAGAAGAAGCCAAAAACTACAAAATCATAGTTTTTATGATCTACCAGGAACAAAAGAAACTAAACTAAAATTCTTACTAGGACAAAAGAGAATCATTCCTATTTCCATGCCTCATAGAGAGGCAGAAAGTGAAGGATCCTGTCACAGATAAAGGTAAGGACCCTTTGTAGTTTTCCATTTATTTCTATATGTGCTGCAAAACTCAGAGTACATTATTATTATTATTATTATTATTATTATTATTGCCTTAAATGGTCAATAGTGATCTGAACAAATATAGATATAAATGATTACATAATTAAAAAATGCAGATCTTTCATTTTTTAAGAGATCCATATCTTTCTGATGCATTTCATTTCTTCCTGGACTTCCTGAAGGTGTGGGCTTCCATCTGGTATAGTTTCCCTTTCCCTGAAAGAATTTACTTTTATCATTTTTATAGGGCCAAAAGAGTAATAATGGTGTATTATAGGCTTATTTGCATATACTTTATTCACTCAAAAGAGGGCGTGACATTTCACATCCACTAGGAGAGCTAAAATATAAAAGACAAAAATAGTGTGGGTGAGGATGTGGAGAAATTAGAACCCTTACACTCTGCTGGTGGGAATATAAAATGACACAACAATCGAGTAAATCAATCTGGCAGTTCCTCAAAAGGTCAAATATAGAGTTACCCTAAGACCCAGGAATTCCACTTTTACATATATACCCAAGAGAAATAAAAATATATGTCTATATAAAATGTGTACCTGAATGTTCATAGTAGCATTATTCATAATAGCCAAAAAGTAGAAACAACTCAAATGTCCATCAGCTAAAGAATTAATAGTATATTATATAGCTATTTGATGAAATATTATTCACCTAAAAAAAAAAGTACAAATATATGCTAAAACATAGATGCGCTTTGAAATCATTATGCTAAGTTAAATAACCCAGTCACAAAAGACCACATATTTTACAATTCCTTCTTTTTTTTTTTTTTTTTTTTTGAGATGGAGTTTCACTCTTGCTGCCCAGACTGGAGTGCAATGGCGCCATCTCGGCTCACTGCAACCTCCGCCTGCTGGGTTCAAGCAATTCTCCTGCCTCAGCTTCCCGAGTAGCTGGGATTACAGGCATGCACCACCATGTCCAGCTAATTTTGTATTTTTAGTAGAGATAGCGTTTCTCCATGTTGGTCAGGCTGGTCTTGAACTCCCAACCTCAGGTTATCCGCCCACCTCGACCTCCCAAAGTGCTGGGATTACAGATGTGAGCCTCCATGCCCAGCATTACAATTCCATTTATATAAAATGTTGAGATTAGGCAAATCTATAGAGGCTGAATACAGTTTAATGTTTGCCTAGGGCTAAGAGAGAGGGGTAAGTGGAAACCAGGGAGTGACTGCTAATGAATTTCTTTTTGAGGTAATACAAATATTTTTAAATTGATTGTGGTAATAGTTGTACAATTCTGTGATTATATTAAAAACCATTGCACTATTCACTTTAGGTGGGTAAATTGTATGTAATATGAATTGTATCTCAGTGATACTGTTTTAGCTGGGCATGGTGGCATATGCCTACAGTCCCAACTATTCAGGGTCTGAGGTGGGAGGATCACTCGAGCCTGGGAAGCAGAGGTTGCAGTGAGCCGAGATTGCACCACTGCACTCTGGTCTGGGCTACAGAGTGAGACCCTGTTTCAGAAAAAAAAGGAAAGAAAGAAAGAAAGAAAAAGTCTATATTGAAAAACAAACAAAACACCAAAAAAAAAAAGCATGAAAAAATTAAGATAGAATTAAGAAAAGAGGACCAAGATAGTAGACTTAAAACACAGCTCTATCAACAGTTACATCAAATATAAAGGATTAAATGCTTCAATTAAAAAGCAAAGACTGAAGATTGTCAAGATGATTTTTAAAAGTAACATCCAATTGTTTGCTGTTTACAAGGTTGTAAAGCTATACATTTATCCCAGATGTTTAAAAAATGCAACCCTAATAAAAGAATCCAAATGAATTTTGAAAATAAAATGTGACAAGTTGATACAAGTCACATTAAAGAATTAAGATTCTTGAAAAGCTAAGTTTGATATAAAAATAAATATGAGGGCCATACCCTGTCTTTTATGTCGTTTATTTTAAAATACAAGAACAGTGTGTCAATATTGGCTAATTAGCACATTTCCGGGAAAAACTTTATTTGAAAAAGTCTTCTGGGGTAGAGATTAGGGACTTTTTCTTTGCTAAATTTGATAAAAGGGAACAAATTTAGAAGGAGAATGTAAGAACCATCTTCCTTCCTTTTTTTTTCATTGAACATTTAAGTAATGTAGTGGCAATCATTTTGCAACCATAAGACGATAAGCTAGAGGAAGAAAAGATAATATACTTAAGATAATTCAGCAGAAAGATAGCTGAGCCTAATTTTCTTGATTACATTAATGATCTGCAAAACCAATGCTAGCACCTATCTAACTCCACACTTACGTGAGAAAACGAAATCTGAATTATGTAATCACTGTTATCAAGTGTTCTTTTGATTGCCATCATAACTATTTTTAACTATTCTAATTTCTAGAGAGACAAATTCAAATTAAACAACAGTAACTTTCAATTCTCCTGCCATCTTATTGACAAAATTATAACCCAAAAAGGAGAAACAGAGGGCAAAGGGATTCTCATGCTGTGTATGTGGGTTTGCAAATTGGCACAACTGCTTTGGAGAACAAGTTAATAACATTTAATAACACTTACAGTCATGTATATCTTACATCACAGAACGTAACTTTTAATTATCTAAAGAAACAGTCTCATTTTATACAAGGACATATGCAAATTAATGTTTATTGCAGCATTGCTCTCATGAGTGAATAATTGAAAACCTTCTGTATCCGCCAATTAAATAAATGTTCGAATAAATTGTTGTATTACCCTACAGTATGATAGTATTCAACAGTTAAAATGAACAAACTAAATCAATGTGTGCTGACATGTATATATCTTGAAGATATAATTTTGAGCAAAAAGTGAAATATAGAAGGATGTACTGAGAAAGATGCTATTCATGTAAATTTTTAAAGCACACAAATATCATATATTGTTTATGGACACACACATTGCATGGAACTGCTAGTTGTTTCCCTAAATTCATTCTACCTTTTTCAGAGTAAAAAGAGTTTTAGCTAGACATGGCCACCAAGTAGACAATATATTTTCCTGTCTTGACTGTTTAGGACCTCAAAGACCTTTTATTAATGTTGGAATGTCTATTGATATTTACCATATTCAAAATTACAATAGTGATATTAAAATATGTGTTTATTTAATTTTTAAAACCATAATAAACTTTCATAGTAGCATATCATTCTATTTAAAATAACTAAAAATTTATTGAATAGCAACATTGTTTATATTTTTACAAATTTTTAATGTCTTACTTTAAGACAAGTGAAGTCTAATATTTGTTTCTGCATTCAATATATAGCAATGCTATTTTTATTGAAGGATATGAAGAAAATTTGGCCTCACACAGATATATAGTTGGAAAAAGGAAGGGGATGAAGACAGAACCCCTAGAAGCTCTCGCATTGTATTCACAAAACCACCGTCTTAGGAGACTGTAAATTAACAGAATCTCATGAGTCAAAGTTGATTACCTATCCCGGACCTGCTACCTCCTTATGAACTGCTATTTGAGAAAGAAACAAACTTAAATTTACTTTGAGCCATTGTGTTTTGTTAATGTTAATGTATATGTTAGAGAAGTTTAGTTACTACCCTATGTTATATGCAGATATATAAGCAAAGCGTAAAATATGATCTGAAATTGTACACACCCACTACAAAGTGCAATTGAGAAAGGCACTACAATGTAATGAATGTTTGTGTCTCCCCAAAATTCCTGTGTGGAAACCCTAATCGCAGAGTGATGGTAGTAAGGGGAGGGGGCTTTCAGAGGTAATTAGCTCATCAGTATGAAGCTTTCGTGAACGAGGTTGGTGTCTTTTACGAAGAGGCTGGGGAGTTAACTAGCGTTCTTTCTGCTATGTGAAGATACATGGGAAGTTTGCAGCCTGCAACTTCAAAGAGAGCCTTCACCAGAACTCGACCATGCTGGCACCCTATTCTCAGATCCACAGCCTCCAGAAACGTGAGAAATAAATTTCTATTTTTTTAAGTTACCCATGTTATGCTACTTTACTATAGCAGACCAAACTAAGATAGGTACAAAGGGACTTTGAATGTATCTGTAATATTTTATTTGTTCTAAAAAGATATTTGAAGGAAATACGTTAATCAACCTTTGTTAAATATGTATAGTGGGTGTTGTGATTATGATGTTATTTTTATATGTTTGAAATTGTTTTATAACAAAATAAATGTACTGTTAAGGCGTCTGAATCTATACTTACTGCATTTGTCATTATGCTCTCAGAGCAGAGAGGAACATCTCAAGGTTTTTTACAAACATTACTTCATTGAACGTTATTAAATATGTAATTTCAAAGTTCTATATGGATTTTAAAGAAAATTAAGGAAAGGAAAATGAAATATGTATGCATAAATAAATGCATAGGAAGTCTTTTATATACAATTATGTTTAAGTTTTATTAGAGAAGAAGCATATTTTGCTAGGGTTGTCAGATTAACATGTTACGGCATTACTAGTTTAATTTTATATCACTTTTTAATTTAAATATTTCAAAGTAATTAAAACTAATAGTAACAATTTACATATTATATGCATTGAAATTGGAAATTGCTTTAACATCCATTACTTTCCATAATACCAACAATAACCCTGCTAATTAGGGAAGACAAGAATTATTAATATAATATGACTGAGAAGCTGAGACCTAGAGAAGTTAAGCAATACACACAAGGCCACATAGCAAGTTATTTTCTCCCTTTAGAACTCACATCATTTTTGAATTTAAGGAGCTTAATGCTCAAGCTCCTTCATTTGAGATTTCCTAATACATTTCTCCTTATTTCCTATTGGGCAGAACAGGGTTGTGTGCCACTTCACACCAATCAGTGGTGGAAAGGAAAGGCATGGCATAACCCTAAGCCTTAAAGTAATCAAGGTCTACCCCCTGAGATTGTTGAAGGTTGAGCAACCACCTTTCCTGAGCACACTGCTATCTCAAACCAAGCCCAAACCAAATTACGGTAACAGAAAGGAAATGGAAATGGTTACTGAGTGGGCAACCTAACAGTTTCTTCAGCAGCAGCTGTAATACGCTTCTATTTCATTTAAACCCTTCCTTTCTACTAGATAGTGAAGGCAGAAAATAAGGAGTCTATGATACAGATGCTGCCCTCTAAACACATTATTGAGGAGAGAACACTCACAGTTCACTCAACTCCTTGAATGTCATTCAACTTTCTTTAGCTCCTTTGAACATCCAGCTTATATGTATATTTGTATATAATACAAATTTGTATTTTACATATATATGTGTGTGTATATATACACACATATGTTATCTATAATATATACATATTATATATTATGTATATTTGTATATAATACAAATTTGTATTTTACATATATGTGTGTATATATATACACATATGTGTATATATAATATATACATATTATATGTGTGTGTGTATATATATGTATGTGTGTATGTGTGTGTGTCTATATACACACACATATATATAAACACACATATACACATACATATATATACACACACACATATATATACTTGTACAGCTAGGATTTTGCATAAAAATGTGCAACACTGGCCGGGCGCTGTGGCTCACACCTGTAATCCCAGTACTTCTGGAGGCCGAGGTGGGCGGATCACGAGGTCAGGAGTTCGAGACCAGCCTGACCAGTATGGTGAAACCCTGTTTCTACTAAAACTACAAAAATTAGCTGGGCACAGTGGTGCATGCCTGTAGTCTGAGCTACTCCAGAGGCTGAGGCAGAAGAATCGCTTGAACCCAGGAGGCAGAGGTTGCAGTGAGCCGAGACCATGCCATGCACTCCAGCCTGGGTGACAGAGTGATACCCTGCCTCAAAAAAAAAAAAAAAAGAAAGAAAGAAAAAAGGAAAAAAAGAAGAAAAAAAAAAGAAAAAAATGTGCAACATTACACTTATTTCACTCAGGTAAATTTTATCTTCCTGTTTGTAAATTATTTGAGGGCAGATGTAGTCTATTTTCTTCATCGTATTTTTCCTGAAGTCTAAACCAGTGCTGCATGTAATACGTATTCAACATGCCTTCTAAACAGTTAAATCTTAATTCATACCATTTCTTATCATATATTAGATCTCCCTCTTGTCTCCACTGAAACTCCCCCATCTAGAGTGGAAGTTTGTTGTTTCATAAAGTGTTAGAGCCAGTACATTAGTTATCTAGGAGTTATTTTGTGCCAGGCACCCCTCTAGGTGTTTTATTTATATTCTATGTGTATTTTGCCTAGTAGTAACGAATCAGAATAATCGTCCATAAAAGCAGGAGCAATGCCCAATCTGGAAGTCATTAAATCAGTATATTCATTGTTTCCTCAAACTTGGAGCCAACAATCAATGAGAGAGGAGAAACAAAACAAAACACCTTACCAAAAAATCCTGCGTATTTGTGACTGTCATGGTGACCAGATAGCACAGAAGAGATAGAAGTATTATTGAACATCAATCTATAAACTCTGGAACCCAATCCTTAACCTAGCAATTCGTGTCCAGAGAATTCCCTGGGCCAGGCAGAGTTACCTCACACTGGACATGACACCCATGGCTGTGGAAAGTCCCCTGAAGTCACTGGAACATACACAGGAGCGTGTGTCCATGGATATAAATATAAAATGCTTCACTCACCTCAGCCCCCAAATCGGACCTTATTTGTCAGTGTTACCTTGGCTAGGTCTGGAGGGGAAGGAAAGAACATTTTGACCAGCTGATGCTGTGACAGATGCTGGAGAGGCATGTGTGCTCAGATGTAGAGGTAACTGGCATGCTGTGAATGCATCTTTAGCCTTGCTGCCCTCAGAATCCCACTGACAGATGAAGCATACTGTCTC
>NW_012106553.1:514183-517300 GCF_000951045.1 Mandrillus leucophaeus
AAAAAAAAAAAAAAGAAAGAAAGAAAAAAGGAAAAAAAGAAGAAAAAAAAAAGAAAAAAATGTGCAACATTACACTTATTTCACTCAGGTAAATTTTATCTTCCTGTTTGTAAATTATTTGAGGGCAGATGTAGTCTATTTTCTTCATCGTATTTTTCCTGAAGTCTAAACCAGTGCTGCATGTAATACGTATTCAACATGCCTTCTAAACAGTTAAATCTTAATTCATACCATTTCTTATCATATATTAGATCTCCCTCTTGTCTCCACTGAAACTCCCCCATCTAGAGTGGAAGTTTGTTGTTTCATAAAGTGTTAGAGCCAGTACATTAGTTATCTAGGAGTTATTTTGTGCCAGGCACCCCTCTAGGTGTTTTATTTATATTCTATGTGTATTTTGCCTAGTAGTAACGAATCAGAATAATCGTCCATAAAAGCAGGAGCAATGCCCAATCTGGAAGTCATTAAATCAGTATATTCATTGTTTCCTCAAACTTGGAGCCAACAATCAATGAGAGAGGAGAAACAAAACAAAACACCTTACCAAAAAATCCTGCGTATTTGTGACTGTCATGGTGACCAGATAGCACAGAAGAGATAGAAGTATTATTGAACATCAATCTATAAACTCTGGAACCCAATCCTTAACCTAGCAATTCGTGTCCAGAGAATTCCCTGGGCCAGGCAGAGTTACCTCACACTGGACATGACACCCATGGCTGTGGAAAGTCCCCTGAAGTCACTGGAACATACACAGGAGCGTGTGTCCATGGATATAAATATAAAATGCTTCACTCACCTCAGCCCCCAAATCGGACCTTATTTGTCAGTGTTACCTTGGCTAGGTCTGGAGGGGAAGGAAAGAACATTTTGACCAGCTGATGCTGTGACAGATGCTGGAGAGGCATGTGTGCTCAGATGTAGAGGTAACTGGCATGCTGTGAATGCATCTTTAGCCTTGCTGCCCTCAGAATCCCACTGACAGATGAAGCATACTGTCTCCTATGTCCTTTCTCCAGGAAGTTCAACGCTTCCTATTATTTGTTTGTTTTTCTCTAGCATAATTGCTCCTTGTGATAATAACATGATCTCAATATTTTAAATGAAAACTAGTGGACAAAAATCATGTTCTCTACCACCTGGTATAACCATTTTGGAACTTCCAAAAAATGCCCTTGTGGTATTTTCCCTATGCTTTAAAAAAATCTGTTTTATCTCTAGCCTTTTTTCTGGATACAAAGCAACAATACTGACAAGTGCCTATGCTATATCTAGGGTGATCACGTAGTGTCTGCAGCAATACAGGACAATTTTATCAGTAAAAGGGGAGCTAAAAATAATTATAAAGTTTCTGAAATGTTTATATAATTACTATAAATTGGCTATATTGTATTGATGTGCCTAAAAATAGAGCTATTCAATGATTAGTGATGTTCAGAATTTTTTCACATACCTGTTGCTCATTTGTACGTCTTCTTTGGAGCAATGTCTATTCAGGTTGTTTATCCGTTTTTCAATTGCTTTCTTTTTGCTATTTCGAAGAACATATATGTTGTGGAATGACTAAATCTTGCACATAGTTATTTTGTGGTGAGAAAACTTGACATCTATTCTTCTTGGCATTTTATGAGAATACAATATCTCGCTAGTCACCATGTTGTAAAATAGTTCTCTTGAACTTATTTCTTCTGTCTAAATGAAGTTTTGCATCTTTTAACCAACATCTCCCTAACCATCTCAGCTCCTGGTAACCAACATGCTACTTTCTACTTCTATAAAATTTTCTTACTGTGGTTTTAATTTGTATCCCCATTACTGATGCTAGTAATTTTTTTCATATACCTGTTGCCCATTAGTATATCTTCCTTTAAGAAATGTCTATTCTCTTTGCCAATTTGTAACTGAGTTATTTTCTTGCTGTTGAATTTTTTATGTATTTTGGATGTAAATTTCTTAACAACTGCACAGTTTGCAAATATTTTCCCCCATTCTATAGGCTGTCTCTTCACTCTATTGATTGTTTCTTTTCTCCAGGTACTCCTTAATTTGATGTTATCCCATTTGTCTATTTTTTGCTTCTGTTGCCTGTGATTTTGGGAGCATATCCAAAAAGTCTTTGCTGAGACCTATGTCAAGGAGTTTTTTTTCATATTTCTAGTAGTCTCATAATTTTGAGTCTATATTTAAGACTGCAATCTATTTTGAGTTGATTTTTGAATATGGTAAGAGATATGGGTCTAATTTAACTCTTTTACATATGGATATCCAGTTTTCCTAGCACTACTTATTGAAGAGACTGTACTTTCCCCATTGTTTGTTCTTGGACCCTTTAACAAAAATCACCTGGCTGCATTTCTTTCTGGACTTTCTATTCTTTTCCATTGCTCTATGTGTTCATTTTTATGCCAATACCATTTTGTTTTGGCTACTATAGTTTTGCTGTATATTTTTAAGTCAGATAGTGTAATGACTTGACCTTTGTTCTTTTTGCTCAAGAATGCCTTTACTATTTAGGCCCTTTTGTGGTTTTGTATATATTTTAGGATTTTTTAAAATTTCTGTGAAGACCATCATTGATATTTTAATATTGATTGCATTGGATCTGTAGATCACTTTGAGTATTAAGAGCATTTTAATAATATTAATTCTTCTGATCCATAAGTATGGGCTATCTTTCCATTTTTTCTGTGTGTCTTCAATTTCTTTCATCAGTAGCTTAGTTTTTAGTTTAGAGATTGCTTACTACTTTGCATAAATGTATCCCCAGGTATTTTTGTGGCTATTAATATGGTATCGCTTTCTTTATACACATTTTGAATTTCTGATGCGAATTTAAATCACATTGTGGGTTTTAAACAAATTATTTTAGCTACTATTTTAATATTTTTGTCTTTTAATCTTTATATTGAAGACATAAGTTATTTACTCAACACTATTCAAGTATTAGAGCATTCTGCTTTTGCCTGTGTACTTAATTTTTCCAGGTAGCTTTATACTTTCAGATGTTTCCATTTTACTCAGTAGTGTCTTTTTATTATTATTATTATTCTGAAGAACTCTCTTTAGCATTTCTTATATAAGGGGTCTGGTGGTTACGAATTATCTTGGCTTTTAATT
>NW_012106553.1:517350-532740 GCF_000951045.1 Mandrillus leucophaeus
TATTTCTAGTAGTCTCATAATTTTGAGTCTATATTTAAGACTGCAATCTATTTTGAGTTGATTTTTGAATATGGTAAGAGATATGGGTCTAATTTAACTCTTTTACATATGGATATCCAGTTTTCCTAGCACTACTTATTGAAGAGACTGTACTTTCCCCATTGTTTGTTCTTGGACCCTTTAACAAAAATCACCTGGCTGCATTTCTTTCTGGACTTTCTATTCTTTTCCATTGCTCTATGTGTTCATTTTTATGCCAATACCATTTTGTTTTGGCTACTATAGTTTTGCTGTATATTTTTAAGTCAGATAGTGTAATGACTTGACCTGTGTTCTTTTTGCTCAAGAATGCCTTTACTATTTAGGCCCTTTTGTGGTTTTGTATATATTTTAGGATTTTTTAAAATTTCTGTGAAGACCATCATTGATATTTTAATATTGATTGCATTGGATCTGTAGATCACTTTGAGTATTAAGAGCATTTTAATAATATTAATTCTTCTGATCCATAAGTATGGGCTATCTTTCCATTTTTTCTGTGTGTCTTCAATTTCTTTCATCAGTAGCTTAGTTTTTAGTTTAGAGATTGCTTACTACTTTGCGTAAATGTATCCCCAGGTATTTTTGTGGCTATTAATATGGTATCGCTTTCTTTATACACATTTTGAATTTCTGATGCGAATTTAAATCACATTGTGGGTTTTAAACAAATTATTTTAGCTACTATTTTAATATTTTTGTCTTTTAATCTTTATATTGAAGATATAAGTTATTTACTCAACACTATTCAAGTATTAGAGCATTCTGCTTTTGCCTGTGTACTTAATTTTTCCAGGTAGCTTTATACTTTCAGATGTTTCCATTTTACTCAGTAGTGTCTTTTTATTATTATTATTATTCTGAAGAACTCTCTTTAGCATTTCTTATATAAGGGGTCTGGTGGTTACGAATTATCTTGGCTTTTAATTGGTAACATCTCTATATTTTCTTTATTTCTAAAAGACACCTTTGCTATCTTTTTGGTTGTCAGTGTTCTTGGCTGTCAGTTTTCTTCCTTCAGCACTTTGAATATGTCATCCCATGCTCTCCTGGTCTGTAAGGTTTATGCTGAGAAGTCTGCTACTAGCTGTAGTGGAATTCTCCTACATGTTATTTGCTTCTTTTCTCTTGTTGCTTCCAGGATCCTGTCTTTGTCTTTGTTCTTTGACTCTTTAATTATAATATGCCTTGGGGTAGTTTTCTTCACATTGAATGTGATTGGAGACATTAGACCTTCCTATATCTGGATATTTACATATTTTTTTCAGGTTTGGTAAGTTTGCTGTTACAGTTTCTTTAAAGAAGCTTTATACCCCTTTATCTTCTCGTCTCCTTAACTACTACGATTAAAAAATTTCTTTTTTGATAATGTTTCAGAAATTGCATAAGCTTTCTTCATTTCTTTTTATTCTTTTTTCTCCTCTGATTATATATTTTCAAATAACTTGACTTCAAGCTCACAGATTCTTTCTTCTGCTCAGTCAGTTCTACTATTGATGTAGTTTTAATTTTGTTTATTGTAGTTTTTAGCTGTAGGATTTCCTCTTACTATTACTATAATTATTATTTTGATATTTTTATTAAATTCTAATTCTGGTTACGTATAGTTTTTCTTGTTTCATTGAGTTGTTTCTCTATATTTTCCTGAAGTGAGCTGAGTTTCTTAAAATGTTTATTTTGAATTCTTTGTCAGGCATTTCATATATCTTTATTTCCTTAGGATTAGTTACTGGCACCTTATTTTGTCCATTTAGTGATATTATGTTTTTCTAATTATTCTCGAACCTTGTGGTTGTATATCAGTGTTTGCACATTTGAATAAATAGGTAATTATTACTGTCTTCACAGACTGGCTTTGCCTGGGAAAACCCTGTGATTGGCATGGTGCTGGGATGCACCAGAAACACAGGGCAATTGTGGCTGGTGCAGTGCTGTCAGATCCTGGAGCCTGCTATGGCAGGTGAGGCACTGGAGCAGGATAGAAGCTCGGACAGATGTGCAGCCTGTGTGGCCCTGGGCATACAAGAAATTTAGGACACCTGCAGCTAGTGTGGCACTGCTAGTAGCCCGGGGCCCACTATGATAGGCATAGTGCTGGGACAGACTAGAAGCCTAGGTCCACTGATATTGGCCAGGTGGTAGCGTGGGCCAAATATTGAGTTCACCAAGCAAGCCTTAAGCATGGGGCTATGTGGTCCCACCTAGCACTGGGACAGGCCTAAAGGCCCAGTCTATAGGTACCAGACTGGAATAAGACCATGAAGATCTGCCTAGTGTGGGATGGACCCAGTTTTGGGGTCCAATGCAAAATTCTCTGCTCACTTTCTTCTCTTTCCTTCAAATTGACAGTATCTCTCTCCATGTCATACTGCCTGGGTTTGGAGGTAATGCAGGTGATGTAAAATTGTTTTGCCTACCATCTTCAATGAGTCTTTTCTAATTATTGGGATACAAGCACATCCTGTAAACTCTTACGTGGTTTCCTCAGCTCTTACACAGGTATTTCCATGTGTGAATTATTGTTCAAATTGATGTTACTACAAGAGGACAACGGCTGGAGAGTCTTCTTCTGTCATCTTGCTCTGTGTCTCTCTAAAATTTTCAGTGCTGAAGTTTTCTTCACTTCGTTCCCTGAACACTTAGATGAAAAATTTCAACTGATTTTGAATTAAATACAAGCAAAATGTATAGGACTCATTTATGAAAGTTTATTGCCACTGTAGGACACTTAGGTTTACTTAAAGAATAGTCTCAAAATTTAAAATATTTTAAAAACCAATGAGTGACAAGCAGAGCAAAGATAAAAAGCTCACATTTCCATGCTACTATATTGTTTATACTCAATGTCCACATCTTCACAAAATTTTCTATGAAAAAAAGATACCTCTGTTTAAACATCGTTAGTCAAATAAGCTATGTATGCCTTTTTTCCATTGTAAGCAAGAGTATAATAAACACATTTGTCTCACCTCTGACACATCTATCTTCATGGGCCATCTGATCTCATTGTTTCTGCACAGTCTTGGAGACAGCACCGGGTTAAAGGTTGGAGTCTTCAGTGCTTTGTGTTCCAGCATGCCAAGAATATGAGTGCAGGCCACCATGCTAATTGTCTTTGATGCTTAGCTGAATATCTCTAAAGTAATCTTTACATCTCTTTGCAAGCAACAATATAGTTTGTCACCAATATGGAGAAGACAAGCCTGGTATCTGATCTTGGTTTCTCTTCTTCCTCTCATAATCACTGGGACTGGCAGAAATGGGCTTTCTCCTCTTTTTCTTTCTATATGATCGTTATTTTCCTTAAACAAAATGTGATGACCAAGTCATTCAGGCCTTCAAGTTACAAGAGGAGATTAGGGATTGTAGAAAACATTTCTCTCTCTTAATGAGCCTTGCTTTAAATTTAATTATCTTCCTGTGCACATAAAATTCCCATTTTGTTTGCCAAAAACTGAGTACTATCTTTTTCACTCTGCCTTCATGTTATTGCAATTCTATTTTCCCTCTGACTTCCCTACCCTGCATCCTCAGAAAGAGTAGCTGGATGCTTCAGGCTGACTTGGATGAAAATCAGATACATGGAAACGCAAAAGAGACAAGCAGATTTATCTATTTCCAAAATTATTACCCCACCTTACATTACTAAAGAAATAATTAGTGGTTCAGAAGTGTGCATGTACAAACACTGTCATCTGATAATATTGACAAATTAAATTACAAAAGAATTTTTCTATTGCTACAAATTATACATGAGAGCTCCAGCTTCACTGAATCCTTGTAATGGTTATCATTTTGAAAATTTTTACTAACTTAACAATCAAAAGATAATCAAGGAATAACATTTAGATTTTCTTCATTTTATTTTTTGTCCTAAGCTCTCTAATTCTGCAAGAAAGTCAGCTTGTACTCCTAAGAAATACAATATAATAATTTGATGTCAGGATGTAATATCACAAGGTATTGAGCACAGTCAGAACTGTGAAGTTATTGTTATTTAGATCAACAGTTTTCCAATTTCATTTTATTTCAAAGCAGGATTTGGTTGTTTGGACTACTACCCTAGTTACTGAGTAATGCAATTATTTTTGAGATTGGTTTAGCTTTTTCAGATTTCCAAAATAGTTGCTGTTTTACATACATGATTTTAATTTTCCATGAATGCTATGAAATGTTATTAATTCCATTTGACAGCGAAAGTGAGACCCAGAGATGTTAAGTGATTTGCTTGAAGTGTTTGGAGAGTACAGAGCAGTGTAGTAGTAGGTCAGTCTGCATTGGAATTCTGAGTCTACTACTGACTGGTTCTGTGATTTCGGTGAATTTCTTAACCTCCTCAAGCTGCTTCCTTATCTGCCCATCAAAATTTGCAAAGTTCACTTCAGGGTTGTAATAGGAAACAAAAATAAGGAAATTTTCATTCAGACTTAAAAGGTAACAGAAGTAAATGAATGATTATTCTCATTGAATAACCCTGCTGTGTTCTTTCTCTTATATTCCACTGCTTACTTTTCTTTTGACTATATCTTTTTAAATATAGAACAATCACTTACTATTTTACATATTATTGTGTCAAGGATGAGCAGAGATAAAGAGAAATTGAACCAAAGGGGTTTTACATTTGAATTTACCTTACAAAATGAAAGAGTCATAAAATGCAAGAACTGCATTAACAGTACGTATTAATGACCTACAGAAAACAGGTGTGCAAGAGAAAAGGAATGGCACAGAGCTTCACAGAGAGTAAACTACACATCTGTATTTCTCTTAGAGTCCTGGACTCTGCAATCAGATCCAGGATTTTTAACAAAACGTGCACTGTATCCTTCTCAAATTGGGCAAGAAGAACCATAGATTTTACCAATGAGAAATGAGGAACACTGCCAACATCCCAGTCGACCCTGCACACTTACTGGGAACCTACTGAGTGCCAGGGTTTGTGCCAAGTGCTCTGGGGGATAGAGTTGAGTCAGTCATGGTCATTGCTCATTCATTTAGTGGAAAAAGCAGGCACACACACAAGCAACTTGATTCCAAGGCAGACCGCGATAAGTGTTATCTTAGATCACTGGAGGAGACAGGTCACACGACTGGAATAGCATGAAGTCAGGCCTGAGGCTGAGGGCATGCTGTTATTTAGGAACCCTATCAGGTTCATCTCACAGCTTGGCAGTGGTCCAGAAACCCTGTAGTTTCTTGTCCTGGGTGTGCTGGGTCATAGGATGCTTCCATCCACCTATCCTCGAATCTACTGTGAAGGCCGCTGGAGTCCGAGAATGTATAAAGACAGATGAGACAGAGAGATTTGTTTCCCTTCTTAACATACATTATACACTTTTAAAATACATTAACCTTGAATGACTAGTACTATAGAAAAATAGCCTGCCAAAGATTACCTGTTTTCTTTCCTTGCATGTCATGGGATGTGCCAAATATCAAAGTCCACAGTTTTTTATCCATTCAGGAAGTGAACAAAACCAAAAATGCTACATTTGTTTATTTTTCCAGGATAATTCTTATCAAATTCAGCTTTGCCCAAGCTGTTTGCTTGTCTGAACACAAGCAAGAACTGTGAGGTGCTACAGAACACAGCCCTTCTGATCCACCTCTATCTCAGAAACTTTATGAAATTAAATACTCAATCAACTTCAGTTGTATTATTTTTGACCTTCTGCTATTTTTAAGCTGTCTCCTATTTTCCAACTTGCTGGCAACTTTCCCAAAATGCCCTCAAACTTAGACCTAAAAGTAAAACCGAAGAAATGAGACATATCTGACTAATATTACATCATGTTAAATTGATTGCAAAAAAGTAGGGTGAAGTGAGGAATTCACTTAAATGAAAAAGGAAAGAAGGCTTGACTGGAAGCCCAGCAGTCTGGGCTTTGCTCTGGGCTCTGTATAACATCTGGGCAAGTTGTTTCCCTGTCTGAGTCCCAGGGTCCCCAACCATCAGGCAGGAGGGTTGAATAGATTTATTGTCAAGACTTCGTTTTTGGTGACCTGTCATCTTCGTTAGGGTTATTCTTTATACTATCTACAACAATAATAATAATGGTATAATAATTTATAACTTACAGAGCATCAACAGTTGCATTACTCTCTAGTAAATACGTATGAAACTATGCTTTCAGCATTACAGTTCTATAATTAGAACCTGACTACATTTAAGACAGCGCAAAGCGAAATTGAGGGGGCCCCCACTCCAGGCCCTCTCTGCGGTGCAGTTGACCTCTGGGACTTATTATGGCCTAGATCAGATTCCTGTGGTCACACTCAGATCCAAACCAACTGTTGGAGCTTTGTAACGGACTACTCACTAGTGCTAATGAATCCAAGAAACCCACAAATTTGTGCTTCTACATTTGCAGGCCAGGTCTACCAACCAGAGACTAAGGAAAGCTTTAGGCAAAAGAGCTCTCCCTCTTTACTCACTCTTCACTACCTACCTACGTAACGGCTTCAGTAAACACCTAACAGTGATGATCACCAACTCAGGAATTTGTAACCAGAACTGGGATTTCCGTTTATAACTTCCTTTTCTAACCAGCTAATCAACATCCCCACTGTGTTCTGGAAGATTAGTGTGACCCACACCAAGGAAATCACTTTCCGTCATAAAGTATGTCCTCCATTCCTTCCTGGCTTTCCCAATTCTGCCAACATTTGCCTTGTTAACATTGGCTCAAAAATTCCAGTTCATCTCTGATTTCTTTTCTTGGACTCCTCTTGTTAATCAATGGCCAACTCCAGCAGCATTTTTGCTCACAATACCCACCCCTATAATGCTTAGACCTCGTCACCACTAACTTGGACAAATACCATAATTTTTTAAAGTATGCTCCCTGGTCTATTTTGCCAAGGACATGTTCCTTTCTAATCATGCCACACCTCTAATCAGAAATACCTAAAGGATCTCTATTATTTATCATGTAGTCCATTTTTTAAACGCTGGTGTTCAAGGCTTTCTATAATCAGCCATTTAAACTGAATGTCCCGCCATTAAGTGAAACTGCACATTATTATCCAAAAATGATCCCCACCCGTGCAGATACATTTGTAACACTGCTAACTTGAGTAGTGTGCCCTGCCCTATTTCTCCACACATTTCTTATTAAAATATGATTCTATCCTCCAAGGTGCAACTTAAATGACCTTTTATTACACATCTCTTAGGCCAGAAGTGTCTTCTGAACCCTGTAACCCTTTTGCCTTTTTCCTTCTAAGGAAGGGCACTGATCATATCCTATCTCAACATTTGGTCAGTTGCATACTTATTTGTTATTGCTCCTCTGTTAGGCTCTCAGTAAAAATAATGCAAGGTCTATACTTTGCCCATCAGCATGCTCCATGGTGGATGAGACAGCACTGAGCAGGATGAGAAGCAGAACTCCAAGGGTGGTTTTCAGTCAAGCTGAAAGAAACTGGACAGAAGATCAGCAGCCAAGCAGCTTTGCCAAGCCAGCTTCTGAGGCTCTCGTGTACTCGTGGAAGCACAGTTCCAGTGTTGTATTTGCTTTTCCAGGCTGCAAGTCATTGCACATCACTGAGGAACCAAGACAGCAAATAGCTCAATAGAGTTTAGATTCAGTGGAGGTGCAGTGGGGGATTGAAAAGAAAACGAGCAAGAAAGAGAAGAAATAAACTAAGAGTTTAGTTGTCTTTTATCTATGATTTATCCTATGATTTCAGCTGGGAGGATGATAGTTATAACATAGCTATCCTTCACTGACTTTCATAGAATGACTGTTTTTATGATAATCAGAAAATTCCAGAACTGGGTGGAGATTTAAGAAAAATACAATTCAGAGCAAGGAACTAGCTTATTCCAAGCCATACATTTCAGTCAGCCACTGAACCCAAATTGAGACTATTTATCCTGATATCTAGTGTATCTACTATTATTCTTCTAGCCATCTTTTGACTGACTTAACTGCTCAAGAATTCAGAATGTCAATGTGTCTACATTTAAGTATTATTAATTTTGGTGCAATGGGTGACAGACTGGATCTCCAAAGCCCACTCTAGGGCCTCCCTTTACCAGCCTGTTTGTATGACCGTCACCCAGGCAGGAACTCTAAGACCCTGAAGAAATCAGCCCCATCTGACTCACCTGTTTTTCTCATAGCACCTTAAAGGGTTTTACCTTATTAAATACTCAATCCGTGAACTGAATTGACAAAAACCTCTACTGTCCCACAACTCTTCCCTATGTTCTAGCTCTTATTATAGTCACAAAAGTGTTTCTCAATTGACCTTGCCAGATAAAATTCCTCTTGCAAAAGAATTAATTTGCCCTATGTACACCTAGCAGTCATTTAACCCCATAGCACAATAATCTGGCTCCTCAACCCCCAAACCCAGGCTTTTGGACACAAAGTGAGTACACTGTGCATAGCCAGCCCTCAGCACCGGGACAATGTGTGCCCTGGGCCAGACCTGGCCCTCCACCCCAGCAGCTGCACCCTGAGCAGGAGGACCAGGGGCATGGCCACCTGGTGCTTATCCTCTCGTTCCACCTGACAGGAAGATGGTTTAAGCTTTCTCTTGCACAATGCACTGGAGGCGGAGGACAGAGAGAGACAAAAAGAACTGGTCAGGTTGATTTCATCAGCCTTAGCAGCAGCTCCTCAATGTTTCTTTGAGAAAAAAATGTTTGGCAACTTAAGCATAGCATGCTCAGGCAGATTCCATTTAACAGGACATCTGAGCGGTCTGCAGTCTCCTCCTTCCCTCCCTTCACCTCTCCTCTTTCTCGTGCCCCTAGGAAAGATTTTCTTTAATCAAATGTTAACAGAGAAGGCTTATGGATTTAATTTCAATAAACATGTACTTTCCTTTAATACTGAGTTCTCAACAGTAGATCTTCAGAAATAAGTATGCAAAGTATCATTACCCATTAAAAAAAAGTTTGTGGTCTCTTTTTTTCCCTAGACAAAAAAAAAAAATGCTTATTTTAGGGATTTTGGAAGTTTTATTATATATGTATATATATTATACATACATACATAAACATACCAATGTTTAATGGATCATTTGATATAAGCAATTTATAACTTTTAAAATATATATGGAAGCTTTTTTCATATTAGTAAACATAACATAATTATTTGGTCACATAATACTGCATTATATTGCTATAACAAAATTTATTCAGTTCTATGCTTTTGGACATTTTGGGTTTATTTCTAGGTTACTATATACAATATGGTATATAGATCTTGTAAAAAAATCTTCTCTTGCACGTATTCAAAGAGAAGAAAATGAGTATTTAACAGAAGAAAATTATCTTTCCATTTCATGAGATATGACACTGAATTTGAATTCTCGAACTTAGTCAATAGATCAAAGATTGAACTATTGGATGTTTAAACAGCTTATGAAGAGTGAGAGAGAAAAAGCAAAGAACTGAAACTACAATTGCCAATTCTTCCTGCTTATTACAGCCCACAGTTTACTGTTGCCAAAATTCCTGCTTATTAAACAATCTGCCCTCAGACTCTCTCAGACTTTAATTGAGCCATAGTTTATTTAATTTACTCATCTCTTTAATTATAACTCTAAGGTGCTCAGAAACCCATGTGGATCAGGACATAAGCCGTGTCAAGTTCAACAGCATAGTTCAACAGGCAGAAGTAGTGAAATAAATGTGATTGTTTACTATTATTTGATTCTTTACTATTATCCACATATAAACTTTGAAAAAGGTCCAAACAATCAATCCATAACAATTACAAAACGTTAGCTACTTTCCTTAATTTTGTAACAACTCTAATACCATTGTCTTAGGCTCTTTATTATGTAAATAAAGTTGTCTCCTTCTCAGCGCAAAAGGATCTTTCCTCATTACAAGAGAATAAAATGGGACAGAGAGCAGAGGATTCTGTTTGGTGAACTAAGGTGAGGAACTTAATGTTAGTAATTTTTGTCCTGTCACACTGAGGAATATTTGAGGAACAGTTACTCAAATATAGGCAAAGAGGAGAACACTAAGTATTCAATAACAATAGCTATTCCTCAAATATTTATTGAAACTGGACAAGCCAGTAACTGTACTTCTTCCCATAAGGAATCTAAGTTAAAGATGAAAATCTCTAGTATTGAGGTTACAGGCTAGTTGAAGAGGTAAGTAAATGGTGAACTATTTGGCAAGAGCATTGGTTTTCCATCACAAGAAGACAAATATTGTTGGTTACTGGTCCATTGTCTCTCTCAGTTCCTTAGTTGCGGGTACAGTATCAGATCTTTAATGTGATTCATCAATGTATTTAGCAAATATGGACAAGAAAAGCCCTGAGGAGGATGCAGACATTTTTGACAACTAAGCCTAACCTCCAGGAATTTACAGTTTAGTTAGACAAATGATAGACTCATATAAGAAATGGTGATTAAGCAGGTATTAAATGAATTATATAAGCAACAAGTATCAACATATTTTAAAATACAAACAGAGCACTTCTTGTAGGGTTGGTCAGAAAGTGTTTCAAGAAGAAAAATAGGAGGAGACTGGACTTCGAAGGTTTTTGTTTCTTGTAGTCCAAGTAGAATTGCTAGGAGATATAGAATAGGCATTGCAAGGTTAATGATCTTGAGCTAATTCTACTTAATAAAATGGACTTGGGCCGGATGCGGTGGCTCACACCTGTAATCCCAGCACTTTTGTAGGGTGAAGCTGATAGATCACGAGGTCAGGAGTTTGAGACCAGACTGACCAACACGGTGAAGCCCCATCTCTACTAAAAAATAAAAAACTTAGCTGGGTGTGGTTGTGCGTGCCTGTAATCCCAGCTACTCAGGAGGCTGAGGCAGGAGAATCACTTAAATCTGGGAGGTGGAGGTTGCAGTGAGCTGAGATCATGCCACTGCACTCTAGCCTGGGTGACAGAGCAAAACTCTATCTCATAAATAAATAAATTAAATAAAATGGACTTGGACTCCACTTGATCTTACTTCACAAATGTTTGATGAGTATCACTGTGAGCCAGCTAACATGTAAAATTCTGGGGATAGAAAATTGCGTATGACATGGAACTCTTCTTAGTTACTGTGAGGGGTAGACAATCATACTCATATTCTGCTTTACAGTTCACAAACCTTTTTCACACTTATTATTTCAAACTCAGGATATTATTATTTCTATCTCACCCATAAGAACAAAACAAACCAAACCAAACAAAAGCAAACAAACAGTGACAAACCCCAAGTTTTAGGATTTGTTACTTGCCCTAGATTATACTGGACTCCAAATAATTTTATTTACCCTGTAATAGAGTTACTGCTCCTGCATGTTTCATACCAATGAAGTAAACTTCAGGTCTCTGAGTTATTCAGTTTAGTGATTGCGCTGATCATTCTCATAGATTATTTCTTAGATACGTCTTTTTTTTTGTTTTAGAAATTCAATATTCCAACAATTATGTAATATAGATCCCAGCATCTGGGAATAAATTGTCTGTTTTCTATGACATTTACTAAGAGCAAAGGAGTCAGTTTAGCTCATTAGTCAGCTATGTATTTTTTCCTATGTAGTTTCATTAAATTGTTTATTAAAACATTTATTTTAATTTTTTTTCAACATTTTATAACTTTATATATATTTTAATCTCCTACATCCTATGAGTTGTCATAATGTGCAATATGAGTCATTTTCTTTTAGTAATACATTTTATTAATGTTTGATAGAAATTAAATGACTATAAACAGATATTTCATATTTATATTAAAAAGTGAACAAGATCTGTGAGGGCCAATGATCTGATCATTGCTACAAAATATAAGGACAGGCAACTCTACAAGTTTTTAGGAAACATTTTTGGAGAAATCCCTGTATACCACTCACTGTGCTGGGCACTTTTACATATTCGCTGCATCTAATTCTCAAAACAAGTCTCTAGGTTTGAAGAACTAGTTTCTATATCATACATGAGGAAATGCTCTCCGAAACATGTAAAGATCACTCAAGACTACATATCTGGCAAGTGGGAGAACCCAGACATATCCAAATGAATGACTTTTGCCCCAGGTTTAGGAGGTGGGAAACGGGCATACATGACATTATTTCCCTGTTGGTAGCTGTGACTAATCTGCATTTAGAATAAAATGTTAGCAAATCCCATTTGTTCTCCTCCTTGCCTATCTGCCTGACAGAGCTGGGCTTTGGAACTATTTTATGGAACAGTAAGTCCTTTGCTACTGTCACAAACTTCATTTTTCTTTCTTACGGGTTTGCTTTAACTTCACAGCTAATTTCAGCTGTTCTTATGCCAATGTGCAGTCTCATCATCTGGGCCATCCTCCTGTCCCCAATATCCACCCACACGATGTACTTATTTTTAATAAAAACAATCGTCCTAACAAGATACTGGAGAGAATCTCATCTCAAATAATATTGCCACTTGATAACATGATACCTTTCTTCTGGAGAATGAGAAAGATTCTTACAAACATTATTATTACTAATAATCTTTCACAAGACTTAGGGCATAAGCAAGACAACATGATATCTATGATATTTTGGCAATTCCCAACACAAAACAGTCAATTATCTTGTAATCTTCACTGTTGAGTACCACTGTTACAGACAAAGAGAGGAAACTGAGTCTGAATTAAGAATTTGCTCACCCAAAGTCACAAAACTAGTTAGATGCAGATAAAATATCTGATTCTAAAGTTAGTGAAAGTTACCTAGTTAGATCTAAAGTTATTTAGATCTTATTTATAAGATTTAAGGAAAGGCTGCTGCCTCATCTTTCCCAATATTAAGTTTATCACCTTTAGTTGGTAACATCTGTCCTTCCTACCCCACATTTAATAAAAGGAAGTAAGACTACTTTGCACAAAATATAAAGCATATAAGTTTGGGTGCAGTGGCTTATAATCCCAGCACTGCTGAGGTCAAGGGGAGAGGACCTCTTAAGCCCAGTAGTTTGAGACCAGCCTGGACAACAAAGCAAGATCTCTTCTCTTAAATAAATAAATAAATTAATTAATTAAAAATTAGCTGGCTGTGGTGGTACTCACCCATAGTCCCAGCTACCCTGGAGACTGAGGCAAGAGGATCCCTTAGCCCCAGAAGTTCAAGATTACATTGAGCTATGATTGTGCCACTGCACTCCAGCCTGGGCAACAGAATGAGACCCTGTCTCTAAAATAAATATTAAATGAATAAAATTAAATTAAAATATATAAAGCATAAAATCTTTATATAAAGAATAAGGTATATGAGGTTTTGCCAGTATATCTAATATATCCCCTTTACAATGTGGCTCCTGTTGAGTATGGCTTTTTAATTCTTGTATTTTGTTTTATTTCATCCTATTTTATTTTATTTTGATACAGTCACCTACCTTTCAAAGCAGCATTGAAACTACAATTTAGTTTCAAGCTCAGTGTCAAGGTAAACAGTAACGTACAATCTGTTTTTGGTGTGCCTTGCAAACCTGTTTCATCCCACTCACAGTAACTAATGGTGGATGAGATGGATATTATTCCAGACCAGGGGCATCGTTTCCCCACACTTTAACTATGTACAGTTAACTTCACCCTCAGATGAGAGAGTATTTTGAAGAAACAGTTCTTGGATAATTTTAAAATGGTAAGATAGCCTGGACTCTTAGAAAGTACACTGTAAGAGTCAAAACCTAGATTCTATATATGGCTTTGATGCTAAGTAGCTGTAAGAATTTAGGCCTGTTATCTTCCCAGCCTTCATTTTTCTCATGTATGAAATGAGAAGGTTGGACTAGATAATTGATGTGTTTTGTTATTTAGCAACCATTATTTAGAACCTACCATATGCCTTCATATTTTGAGAGTAGATATTATAGAGACAGATGAGACTATGATCCCTACTTCAAGGATTACAACATCTGGTGGGGGAGACAGACATAAACCAATAACAATAATTCAACGTGAGGATCTCTAATGACTTTCCAGTTATGAATCAAAATGAATTTTTTCCTTTTCCTTATTAATACATGTGTAACACACACACACACACACACACACACTCCCTTTCGCACATGAGCCAATTGATGGCAGAGAAGTTCAAGCAGAGACAGATGCCAAAAGGTTAACTGTCAATTAAAGAAGTGATTTTTTTTTTTCACAAGAAGAATGATGATATTTCCTCACTGGATTTTATTTACAGCTACTTTGTCCATAAGGAGAGAAGCTAACTGCGAGAGGTTTATAACAGCCTTGCTAATATTGAGTAAATGGTCATGAAAAAAACTGTTTCCACTTAGTTTCATAATGACTGGGCCATTTCTGAAGCCAATTGGCTTCTCATGTAGAGCTCTGCTCTTTAACATCTCTGACTGTCATGGTAACCAGGAATGACTGCCCTGGATGATTGTTTTAATGACGTATACGAAGGGAATTAGAGAACAATAGCATAGGAGAATACCAAGTCCCAGGATTCAGACTCAAAAGCTCTAAGTCAAGTTCTGCCTCTGCTAATTACCTATTCAATATATTTCTGATCTAAAAAAATGTCACTAGGCAATTCACTTCATCTTTCTGTACAAGTTTTTTTTTCTTTCTTTCTTTAAAAAATAATAACTTTTGTCTACCTCATGGGAAGGTGGGAAAACTTAAAGTTCTTCTTGTCTTTAAAGAACTCCACAGGGGCCGGGTGCAGTGGCTCATGCCTGTAATCCCAGCACTTTGGGAGGCCGAGGCGGGTGGATCACAAGGGCAGGAGTACAAGACCAGCCTGGCCAAGATGGTGAAACACCATCTCTACTAAAACTACAAAAATTAGTCAGGCGTGGTGGTGGGCGCCTGTAATCCCAGCTACTTGGAAGTCTGAGGCAGAGAATTGCTTGAACACAGGAAGTGGAGGTTGCAGTGAGCCAAGATCATGCCACTGCACCCCGGCCTTGGTGACAGAATGAGACTCCATCTCAAAAAAAAAAAGGAAAAAAAGAACTACACACATATTTGATGGAGGTATATATTTTGGGGAGTAAAATGAGAAAGAGTAGTCAATGTTGGGAATGGGAACTTTCAATATATAACATAGTCATATCAGTTCAGAGCTACAGGGGCCTTGGAAAAAACCCGGCCCCATCTTCTCACTTCACAGACGAAGAAATCAAGGTTTACTAGAGAAAATACTAAGTAAGTGTTATGCTATATTATATATGCACATATTCCAGTCACATACTAAGCAACAAAAATAAAAATTAGTCATACAGACATTTTATAAATTCAGGCATGTTTAAGACAGTGACTACTTTAATGATTTTTCTTTTGTTTTGTGTTTTGATATTTCAATATTGAATACTTACATATTTTACTAATTCACTGGACAATTTCTTTCCAGATTTAATTTTCTGCTCTAAAAAA
>NW_012106553.1:532790-535112 GCF_000951045.1 Mandrillus leucophaeus
TGTTTTAATGACGTATACGAAGGGAATTAGAGAACAATAGCATAGGAGAATACCAAGTCCCAGGATTCAGACTCAAAAGCTCTAAGTCAAGTTCTGCCTCTGCTAATTACCTATTCAATATATTTCTGATCTAAAAAAATGTCACTAGGCAATTCACTTCATCTTTCTGTGCAAGTTTTTTTTTCTTTCTTTCTTTAAAAAATAATAACTTTTGTCTACCTCATGGGAAGGTGGGAAAACTTAAAGTTCTTCTTGTCTTTAAAGAACTCCACAGGGGCCGGGTGCAGTGGCTCATGCCTGTAATCCCAGCACTTTGGGAGGCCGAGGCGGGTGGATCACAAGGGCAGGAGTACAAGACCAGCCTGGCCAAGATGGTGAAACACCATCTCTACTAAAACTACAAAAATTAGTCAGGCGTGGTGGTGGGCGCCTGTAATCCCAGCTACTTGGAAGTCTGAGGCAGAGAATTGCTTGAACACAGGAAGTGGAGGTTGCAGTGAGCCAAGATCATGCCACTGCACCCCGGCCTTGGTGACAGAATGAGACTCCATCTCAAAAAAAAAAAGGAAAAAAAGAACTACACACATATTTGATGGAGGTATATATTTTGGGGAGTAAAATGAGAAAGAGTAGTCAATGTTGGGAATGGGAACTTTCAATATATAACATAGTCATATCAGTTCAGAGCTACAGGGGCCTTGGAAAAAACCCGGCCCCATCTTCTCACTTCACAGATGAAGAAATCAAGGTTTACTAGAGAAAATACTAAGTAAGTGTTATGCTATATTATATATGCACATATTCCAGTCACATACTAAGCAACAAAAATAAAAATTAGTCATACAGACATTTTATAAATTCAGGCATGTTTAAGACAGTGACTACTTTAATGATTTTTCTTTTGTTTTGTGTTTTGATATTTCAATATTGAATACTTACATATTTTACTAATTCACTGGACAATTTCTTTCCAGATTTAATTTTCTGCTCTAAAAAAATATTGTCTCAGGACAAACCATCTCTCAACATATGAGTCATAATGTTGAGGAAAATTAACAACTGTAAGTCGATAAATCTATATTTGAAGAATACCCAGGTTTCTGAATTCTAGTGACAATAGATTGCCTCTAAACTTGCCTCTAAACCAATTGGCAATTTCCAACTTTCCTCATTCACTCTATTTATTTATAGACAATTTCAAGATAGAAGAGTGGCAGTAATTGTTGGGAGAAAATTATCCATGGGTTTCTCCCACATATCTGAACTTCCTCTGAGCAAAGGCACTCCCATCTGACCCAGAATATAATTTCAAAAAAATTGATGTGGTTAACAGCTTTGGTAGACAATGATAGTGTCTCTCTTTCAGCAATTGGTGGGAAAGCTTACAAGCTATTATAAAATATTAAGATTCCCTAAGCCCAGGATTCCTCTCCTGTAATGAACCCACTGTGTGTGCAGATGCTTGCTACTTGGCCCTGTTTTTGCTGCCCCATCAGAATTGGGTCTCAGGAGATTATGAAAATGCTGATCCCCTGGAAGCTTCTCTGGTTTTAAGAAACTAATCATCTCCGACCCAATAATCTTGTGTCTTCCACCAGCATGCATAACACTGTGGCCGTTTAATTTGTTAGCTTACAAGTAAAACCTCAGAAGCCAGTCCTTGACAGTAGTTATGTGTGTTGTTCACTAACAACCCTTCCATTATAGAAAATTAATATAATCCCATTCCCATTCCTGTTTGATAAATATTGGCTTACAGATATGCATGTTATGCTAAACTGGCCAAAGCAATGTGAGAGAAATTGTGGGAGAAGTCCATTCTAGACCTTTATAAATCAAAGAGAAAGAGAAAGCCTGTTTTTCTTCTTGGTCGAGTGCTGTCATGATATCTCAATGTGATACTTGGAAACATTCCAGCCATCTTGCTACAACCCTGGAATGACAAAAATTACGTCTAGAGAAATAAGAGAACTTCAGAGAACAGCTCTGACTTCAGGACTTTCAGCCACTCAACTGCCACTATTATGTTGGAGAATATATTTCCTGATTTATGCTTTGGGCTGTTCTGTTTGTTTGTCTGTTTTTACCCTTATGCACACTGCTGATATAGTCGTCTATAAGCAATGTTTCTACTCACTCACTATACATTCCCTCTTTGACTCACTACAATGAGACTTCTCCCATCACTACACTGACTAGATTAACAATTACTTATTAAATTTTAATTTTTGTTTTGATGTACAAATGGGAAAAAGCCTAAAACTTATAAGTACAATTTAAAATTTAACAATAAAGCAAGACCTAAATCACTAACCATTTTAC
>NW_012106553.1:535162-537510 GCF_000951045.1 Mandrillus leucophaeus
ATATTTCCTGATTTATGCTTTGGGCTGTTCTGTTTGTTTGTCTGTTTTTACCCTTATGCACACTGCTGATATAGTCGTCTATAAGCAATGTTTCTACTCACTCACCATACATTCCCTCTTTGACTCACTACAATGAGACTTCTCCCATCACTACACTGACTAGATTAACAATTACTTATTAAATTTTAATTTTTGTTTTGATGTACAAATGGGAAAAAGCCTAAAACTTATAAGTACAATTTAAAATTTAACAATAAAGCAAGACCTAAATCACTAACCATTTTACATAATGAAATTTTGGCGGCATCGTTGAAGGCGTCCTGTATTCCCATCATGGACCCAATTTCTCCCTATCCCCCTAGACATAACCACTGTTCAGAATTTTGCCATTAACGTTGCCATGCTTTCCTTTAGAGCTTCACCCACAACCATGCATTCCCTAATCAATAGAGTTTAGCTTTGCCTGCTTTTGAACTTCCTATAAATGTAGTAATACTCTATGTATTACTTTTTGTCTAGCTTCTCTGCCAATTTCTATGTGACATTCATCCATGTTGTTGTGCAAATCTTCCATATTTTTCAGTTACATTGTTGCATAATGTTCCATTGTATGACTATGGCACCATTTATTTATACATGATACATGTGGTAGAAATTTGGATTGTTTCTTATTTGGGACAAAGAATAAAAATCCTGACATTAACATTTTTGTAACGATACCTTGCTACCTATCTCCACAATATTTTCTAGGTTATAGACCTAGAAGTGAAATTTCTGGTTCATATGATATGCATACTTTCAATGTTGCTAGAGAACATCAAACATTTTTGCAAAGTGCCATATCAATTTGTATTCCCACTAAAAATATATGAGATTAGCCATTTACCACATTCCCTGCAACACTTAGTATTGTTAAATTTTTAAATTTTTGCTAAACAGTTAAGAAGGTAGTCCCATTCTATTTTAAGCTTGTATTTTTCTGGTTACTAATATACCTCTGTTATAAAGAAGTTGAGGATCATTTTGTATGTTTACAAGCCATTATGTTATGTTCTATTCTGACTTGCATGTACAAGAATTTTACCCATTTATTTGTATTGTCTACCTTTGTAAAGTTTATTTTTAGAAGTTCCTTATTTGTTCTGGGTATTGGTTACAGACACTGTGATGCAAATATCTTCTTCCGTCATCTGTGGCTTTCTTTTCTTTATGGTGATTTATAGGATATAAGTTCAAAATTTTAATGCAGTCCAATCATCAATTCTCTTTACAGTAAATATGTTTTGTGATTGGTTTAAGAAATCCTTTCTTAAAATGAGGTTATGATATAACATTATCTATCTTTAGACAATTATCTAAGATAATGTTCCATATTATCTTAGAAAAGTTTTAAAGCTTTTATTTTTATGTCAAAAATTTCAATCCACATGAAATTCATTGTGCACGCGTTATACGATAAAGGTCAGCTTATTGTCTTAGCCCTATTGATTCCTCACTGATCAGCAGTGCCTCCTTTGTTATAATTCAAGTGTCTACTTATATAGAAGTCCTTTTTTGTTTTTCTTTTTTTTTTGAATCGGGATCTCCCTATGTTGCCCAGGCTGGGGTGCATTGGCTAGTCACAGGTGTGATCATAGTACACTGCAGCCACAAACTCTCAATCTCCCTGCCTTCTGCCTCAACCTCCCTAGGATCTGGGTGTGCACCTGACTGAACGTGTTTCTAAATTCCTCATGCTGTTCATTCAAATGGATAATGAGGCCACCACTTGATATAAAATAAAAATAAACGGCTGTACTTATTGTTTACGAGAGTAAGGGAGAAGTCTGCTTATAGAGAAATTTCTGAGAACAGATAGCTGATCTTATTTGGGGTCTTCAGGAAGCATGGAGTTCAGGGGATTGATACAGTTTCGGAAATGTAAAAGAATTCAGGGAACTTCGAAATCCATAGTTGATTCAAATACAGCTAGTACTGATAGATTGGCAGTCACAGGTGGGTTTACTGGAGTGAATTCATCACTGATTGGCTTATTTTCAGAAGAGATGGAAGATACCGATTGGTTGGCTTAGAAAAGCGTGTTCCCTCATGGACACAGAGAGGGGAACAACACACACCATAGCCTGTTGGGGGTAGGGGGTGAGGTGAGGGAACTTACAGAACAGGTCAATGGTTGCAGCAAACCACCATGGCACACGTATAACTATGTAACTAACCTGCACGTTCTGCACATGTATCCCATTTTTGGTTTTAGAACAAATAAAGTTAAAAAAGAAAGAAAGAAAAGAAAGGAAAGAAAGGAAGAAAAGAAAGAAAAGAAAGAAAGAAGGAAGGAAGGAAGGAAAGAA
>NW_012106553.1:537560-540094 GCF_000951045.1 Mandrillus leucophaeus
TTTGAGTGTCTTAGGTATTTGTATTCATTTCACTTCTGTATAAATTTTAGAAACCAGTTTTCAGTTTATACAGACACGAACATGATTATATTTCTATGCCATTAAAACTTGAGGTCAATTTACATAATAAAATTACGTCTTCTAATCCAAGGGTATGGTGTATATTTTTCCATTTGTTGAGATTTTTCTTTGTGTCATTCAAAAAAGTTTTAGAATTTTTTCCATAGAGGTCTTGCACATCTTTTGCCAGCTTTATTACTAGGTACATCATATTATCTTATAATATTATAAATGTCATATTTAATGTCTGATTGCTTGTTTCTAGTAAATAAAGCTTTGCAATTGATTTTTATTAGGTCGGTTTTATTAGGTCACTGTACTAGGTCCCAGTACAGTGTTAAACAGGAGTCGTGAGAGGCAGAATTCTCCTGGCCACGTGTTAGACTTCATCCCCAAGCTTCTTTTTTGTAATTACATGTGGACGTGTGACTCAGTCCTTGTCAATCAAATATGGGAAGAATTGTAGCACGCAACTTCCAAATCTTACCTATGAAATAATAACAAGTGGACCTTCAGTTCTTCCCACTTTCTACTTGTTGGGTAGAGAAAACTCTTACAACCTACAGAAGGGCAAGCTATGAAATAAGAGATGTCTAGAAACCTGAATGCCACAGACATTGACACCTAATCAGGAATACTAACACTGCACTGTCAAATAAGTAAAAATTAATTTTATTAAGTCACTTAGCCTTTGGATCTTATCTAATATATTAATTAGAAATCATTACCTTAATTACATACATAAGTTAATTAATTTACAGTCTTTTTAAATAAATATTTCTAATGTATATATTTTGACATTAAAAGCTTCTTTAGCTGCATCCTGCAAATTTTGATATGCATTATTATATTTTCATTTTCTTAGTTCAAAATATTTTCTAGTTTCCATTTAATTTCTTCCTTCAGCTACATAAAAATATTTTTTCTTTCCAAACAGAGATATTTACTTTCAAACATGAATATGATAAAGAAAAATCTTAAGGTATATATTTCTAGCTTAATTATATTGTATTTAGATAACATGTCCCATATGTTTCATCCTTGAACAATTGTTTCAACCTGGTGCCCAAACTAAGGTCAACTTTTATAACAACTGTATTTAGATGTATGCAAGAAGAATGTGTTATGTAGTTATAGGATGCTGTGTTCTATATATTTTTAATGTCTAATCTGTAATAATATTGCTTAAATATGTTCTATACTTACTGATTTGTGGTTTGCTTTATCTACCAGTTACTCCAAAAATATGTTCAAAACTCTGATTTTGCTTCTGAGATTTTAAAATTTCCCTTAGACTCTTGTTGACTTTTTGTTTTACATATTTTAAAACTATGTCATTAGCTGCATATAAACACGAATTATGACTTCCTGATAAATTTAAACTTTTATCATCATAAGTAATTTTCTTTTGCTCTAGTAATATTTTTTTCCTTAGACTTTATTTGTCTGATATTAATATCATGGTCTTTTGGATGGTATTATCACTGTATGTCTTTTTCCATTCTTTTAGTTTCAACCTTTTTATATATTTCTGATATATATGTAGTGTGTATATATATACACTATATATATATTAATGAGTACTATTTAAAGAGTATATATGTATATGTTAGTAGTATTTATATAGTTAGTACTATTTAAAGAGTATATAGATATATGCACACATATGTATATGTACAGATATATGCGCATATATGTATATGTACAGATATATGCACATATACGCACATGTATATGTATATGCACATATATGCACATATGTGCATATATGTGTATATACACTCTTTAAATATACTCTTTAAATAGTACTAATGTGTATATATATACTCTTTTAATAGTACATATATGTGTGTGTATATATATATACTCTTTAAATAGTACTAATAGATCTTTTTCTAATTTACTATACCAAACTTATTTTTCTTTGGATAACTTAATCCATGTACATTTTAATGTTTTTACTAGTTCATTTTAATCTCTTCTTTTATCCTTTCTCTTTGTCCTATTGTTCTATATGCTTTCTCCTTTTGAAATGTCTTTTGGAATAATTTGTATATTATTATCTTTTGCTATTTATTCTCTTGGAAGTAATGCATTCATTTTTTGTTTTTTAGTGGGTGTTCTAAAATTTACATGATTGACATTTCAAAGTATATACACTTAATAATACCTTTACTCTTCCTGGACAATACAGAACCTTAAAACATTCATTTGCTGCACTCTTGGCTTATATGTTGCTTTAGTGATTTGTAATTATCTTTCTTTCAACTTTGTGATACTTCATTTTCTCCAGACCTTGCTCTTATAATGCTTCTGGTCCCTGGTAAAGATGGAATGACTAATCGTAGGCTATCATGTGACCATGCGAGCTAGGTTTCATCAGACTGATCAAACCACATGGACAGGTAGATTCAACAGCAATTCATTGTAACATCGAGATTTTACATCTATGATTAGACACAAGGAGGAACAAC